>NC_048301.1:16524555-16573012 GCF_013100865.1 Trachemys scripta elegans | reverse complement strand
CACCACCCCCTACTACAGCTCCCCAGCCCATCACCATCCATAGCCCCTCCATCACCCTCTCACCAACCCCTATAGCTCCCCAGCACCACCCACAGCCCCCCATAACTCTTCTGCCTGCCACCACCCAGAGACCCCCCCCCCAAACCGCAACACCCAGAGGCCCCCGCAGTACCCACAGCAGACTAAAGCTGCCTGTATTAGTGTCTCATCTTCATCTACAGGCCCTGCACCTCCCCACACCCTCTTAATTACCTCCCACCACAGCCCCCCTTCCCCTCCACCACTGCCCATAACCCACCCCCAGTCACCACCTCACTGCCCCCCTTCCTTCCACCAAAGTCTCCACAGACCCCCCCAGCCCTCAGACCCCCTCTGTCTCCTTCCTGTAGCCCCTTCCAGGCACACCACTGTACCCTCTATAGCCCCTAGGAGTCTTTGTTGTTTGGCATGCCCCACACTCTTCACATCTGGATCCATAGTGCATCTGTCATTGCATCATTTGCTTCCTAGCACTAGCTACACGCAAGCAGTGGGACTAGAACCCAGAACCCATGACTCCTGAAAGCACCAACTTCTAGCACTTGCTGTGCTGCCTGTGGTATTTAAACTTAAATCCTCTCTCTGTGCCACTGAATAACAGGTCCCAATAATTTTATCAGGTCTGAGTTACATATACACCATTAGGTACTAATTATCCCGTACTTGGTATTTATAGTATAGTGTTTTATACTTTCTAAGTGTAGTACAAATAATTCATCCTCAACTCTCCTTCCAGGTGTCCCTAAGAGCATAGTGTGAATGTAAGGGCTTGTCTATACTTACCGCGCTGGTTCGGCGGCAGGCAATCGAACTTCTGGGTTTGATTTATCGCGTCTAGTCTGGACGCGATAAATCGAACTCAGAAGTGCTCCCCGTCGACTCCGGTAATCCTGCTCGCCGCGAGGAGTACGCGGAGTCGACGGGGGAGCCTGCCTGCCGGGTCTGGACGGCGGTAAGTTCGAACTAAGGTATGTCGACTTCAGCTATGTTATTCACGTAGCTGAAGTTGTGTACCTTAGTTCGATTTGGGGGTTTAGTGTAGACCAAGCCTAAAATAATTTGCCATCTAGCTGTTACTAACCATATGAACTATTTAATGTCTTAATAGGAACATTTTCTGTAGTCACTAAAATTCTCAAGGCCTACTAAGTATATGCACACATGCCCTTCTTAGCACAGTTTTATGATGTGGGTTCCATTTGTTACAAGCCAGAGATATGTGTAGTTCTCCAAGGGTTACAGGGATTTAAAAAAACATTTCACTATATAGAGTCAATTACACAAATTACTACAGAAAAATATGGACATGTTGATAGATAAGGTGGCACATTTTAAGGGCTAGTCCTTAGGATGTTAAATATAATATGTAGAATGTATATAGTGTTTTACATATATTAACTAGTTAATCTTCACAACACCTCTGTGAGATAGATAGGAATTATTCTCTCTCTTTTACAGAAGTGGAAAATGAGAGATGAAGGTTAAGAGACTTGTCCAACGTCATGGATGGAGGCACTACCAGAGATAAAATTAGACCCTGGGTGTTTTTGGTCCTGCTCCAGACCATCAGATCTCACAGTATCATAAGAGCCAATTAAATTATCTTGCTATTTGTATTGATCATGCACAAGCACTAACAGAATAAATAATAATTAAACTAAATATAGTACCTAGCACTCAGAGATATTTTCCAATGTATGACAGTCCATTTACTGAACTCTGGGGCACAGCCTAACCATTTAAAGTGACAAAGTAAAAGAATGTAAAGTGGTCCAAATGTGCTCTAAAATAATTCATTCTTACTGCTTTACTCTATCATACCGCCGTGTCTATTTCAAAATTCCTATTCTATCTTTGATTGTCTATTTTTTGTTCCAGTGAAGTAGTCAAAAAAGTGCCGATATATTGAGTTCATGCTTTAACCAAGTAGGTGCCAGTGTTCAGCTCCTGACCACTCTGATTAATGAGAGTCAGTGTGGTATGAAGGACTGTGTACATGGTAAGAAATTCAGGAAACCCTAAGCTCTAGTTCAGTCTTGGCCACTGATTGTCTGTTTGGGTATTTGGGACCCACATTTTCAAAAGTGCCTGCAGATTTTGTATGTCTCCATTTCAGAATGCTCAACTTAAGCTCCTGATTTTCAGAAGTGCCGGGCAACCACAACTCCAACTTAAGTCCATAGGAGCTGCAGGTGATCACACCTCTGCAGAATCAGGATCCAGGTATCTCAAGTTGTGAGCTACAAAAGAGAAATTATCGTCTTATGGTTAAGGCACTAGAGTTGGATTCAGAAGATTGGGGTTTGAGTCCTAGTTCTGCCCCAGATATACTATCTAACCTTAAGCAGGTCATTTAATGTTTCTGTACCTCAGTTTCCCATTTGTAAAACTGGAATGATAATGTTTCTTTTCTCTCATACTTTGCCTTACCACTTCAGATTGTAAACTCTATGGAGTAGCGAGTGTCTTTATCTATGTATATCTGTATAGCAGCTAGTACAACGGGGGTCTGATCCCAGGAGGCTCTAGATGCCACCATAATTCAAATAATAACATTGAATACTCAAAATTACTGGAATATTTTGAAAATGTGGACTATAAATATTGTACTTACATTTCAGCATATAGTATATAGAGCAGTATAAACAAGTCATCCGTATGAAATTTTTTAAAAACCTTGTGCTTTTTATGTAGCCTGTTGTAAAACTAGGCAAATATCTAGATGAGCTGATGTACCCCTTGGAAGTCCTCTGTGTGCCCCTGGGGTTTCATACCCCTGGTTGAAAACCACTGATTTAAATAATGGCATAGAGAGTACATGTACCAAGGTTGCGGACGATACCAAGCTGGGAGGAGTTGCAAGTGCTTTGGAGGATAGGATGCAAATTCAAAATGAGCTGGACAAACTGGAGAAATGGTCTGAAGTAAATAGGATGAAATTCAATAAGGACAAATGCAAAGTACTTCATTTAGGAAGGAACAATCAGTTGCACACATACAAAATGGGAAATGACTGCCTAGGAAGGAGAACTGCGGAAAGGGATTTGGGGATCATAGTGGATCACAAGCTAAATATGAATCAACAGTGTAACATTGTTGCAAA
Organism: Trachemys scripta elegans; assembly: GCF_013100865.1. Lineage (NCBI taxonomy): Eukaryota > Metazoa > Chordata > Testudines > Emydidae > Trachemys > Trachemys scripta. Next base: position 16,569,870 of record NC_048301.1, on the reverse strand, counting down.
AAAAGTGATCATTCTAGACAAGACGCGATAAATCGATCCCAGAAGATCGATTGCTTACTGCCGGACCCGGAGGTAAGTATAGACATACCCTAAGTGCGGCTCGCTAAGTTCCCTCTAAGCTGCGCGGCTGCACAGCAGGCTATAAATAGCCGTGCAGCAGCTCTAAAGTGCCATGAAGCAGGGACCTGGAGAGGAGAGAGGTCGGAGGTGTGCGGGAACTGGGAGGGGAGCAAGTTGGGGCTTGCAGGGCTGTTGTGGGCCTCTCTCCCGACCCAGGAGCTCCTTGCTGCCGGAGGGGAGAGAGGGGCCCCACTGCCGGAGCTCCATGCTGTCTGCCGGCAGGGGAGAGAGAGAACCCCTTTCCCCAGAGCTCCGTGCTGTCTGCTGGCAGGGAGAGAGAGGCCCCTTCCCCGGAGCTAGCTGCTGCCGGCAGGGGTAGCCTGCCTGCATCCCAACTCCTCATCCCCGGCCCTACCCCAGAGCCTGCACCCCCAACCAGAGCCCTCCTCCTACCCCTCATCCCAACCCTCTGCCTCAGCCCCTGAGCCCCCTCCCCCATCCTGAACCCCTCATCCCTGGCCCCACCCCACCCCACCCCTGAAGGCAAGGATCTCAGTCAGTTCTTATCCCAGTAAGCCTTTGTTTGCATTAGCACCCATCCAATCTGTAATAAAGACACTGTGCCATTCTACCAGTTCCATAGTTGGGAAGGAAAGGGAATGGGAAATATATAGTAGCAGGATGTTTGTTCAGTCTGCTTTATCTACCAGCATTTGAATCACTAGAATTATCTGACTTAGTGCAGAAGAGGAAACCCTATAGACTCACTTTCAAAATCTGTTTCCCACTGAGTGGTCAACATGTAGCCAAACATCTGATGCAGCTCTCCTCAACTTGCCAACATTGAATGCCATGTCAGTCTTCTGTCTTTCCCTGACACTGAGCAAGTGAGGGCACTGAGATTGAGTGGCAGTGTGTCAGAGGTAACCTTTTATTCAGGACCTTGAGTCTGCCCCACTCCCAGGGCAACTCCACTCTCACACTGTGCCACATGACACACTGGGCAAATACACTGTGTCACTCTCTGATTAATTATTCCAGGCCAGAGCATCACTGGAAGGCAATGAAACCTACAGTTGTCTAGGCTACAAGTGTGGCAATAACCTCACAAAGTGTGACAGAATCCTAAAATAAGAGGCACTATTAAAAACAGCATAATAAGAAACACATTTAGGGCCAGATCTTGGGCCACACTAAGGCTACTTTGCACTGTTACAGGAAATTGAGGATCCCCGTGGGTAAAGTTACTCACATAAATATTGGCAGGTTCTGACCCTCTATAACAGAACAATAATATTGGATCGTGTGAGATTATGTATTTTTATTGCTTCTTTTTTTTCCCCCTTCCTTTATACTTTATTATTAAGGCAATTTGCATGAAAAGAGGATCTTTTCGTTTCTTAAAAGTCCATTTGCTCCTCCTTATTCTTCTCCTGAAGTTATAACCTTCTGTTTGTGATATAATCATTCCCACAGCAGCCAAATGTGATGTCACAAAGAGAGCATTACGACTTTGGGTAGGGAATAAGCAGCAGGGGAAAAAATGATCCTTTTTGTATATAAATGTCTTTAGCAATAAGAAACACAGGAAGAGAAATATGGAACTCATACAATAAAATAGACAATTTGTCTCTAAAGTGTAAATAGAATATCTTCTCAAAGTTTACAGTAAGGTATCAACAAGACTTTAATTCACAGAAAGATAGCAATCGCCAAACCAGATCAGACCAGGGGATCACACACATAAGTATCCTGTCTCTGACCGTGGACAGAACCACCTGCTTCAGAGGAAAGTGCAAGAAACCCTGCATCAGGCAATTATAGAATAACCTTCCTATAGAGAAAGTTTCATTGTAACCGCTTCAGTTAGTGATTGGCCTAGCCCTGAAACATGAGGATTTAAGATTTATATTCCTTCTTTAAAAAAAACTGATATGATTTGTTTGTTTATGATTGTTTGGATTTTTTTGCTCTTTACTAGAAATTCCATCTAGTGTGTACAATCCTTTTTTGAATCTTGGTAACCTTACTTCGCCTTCATTTTAATGTATTGCAATGAGTTCCACAGACTAAGTGTGTATTGTGTGCACAAGTATTTTATTCTATCAGTTTTAAATTTGCTGCCTTTCACTGCATTGTTTCATTGCATGTCCCCTTGGTTCTTGTATTATAAGAAAGGGTGTACAGACATTCCAATTCTTCCTTCTGTATACCATTCATTATTTTGTGTGCTCAATCATGTATCTTGAGAACATGACCTATGAAGGAAGGCTGAAAGAATTGGGTTTGTTTAGTTTGGAAAAGAGAAGACTGAGAGGGGACATGATAGCAGTTTTCAGGTATCTAAAACGGTGTCATAAAGAGGAGGGAGAAAACTTGTTCACCTTAGTCTCTAAGGATAGAACAAGAAGCAATGGGCTTAAACTGCAGCAAGGAAGATTTAGGTTGGACATTAGTAAAAAGCTCCTAACTGTCAGGGTAGTTAAACACTGGAATAAATTGCCTAGGGAGGTTGTGGAATCTCCATCTCTGGAGATATTTAAGACTAGATTAGATAAATGTCTATCAGGGATGGTCTAGACAGTATTTCGTCCTGACATGAGGGCAGGGAACTGGACTTGATGACCTCTCGAGGTCCCTTCCAGTCCTAGAATCTATGGATCTACTCATTCATCTTCTCTTTAAAACAACCTCAGAATTGTCTTGCTTGTGCAGGCTAGATACTGTACTGATATAGATAATAACTGGGACCGCTAGAGGGTGCTAGTGATACGAGGAAGTACAGCAGCAAGCTTAGAAAAATTTTCATTTAATGCAATACTAAATGAGAGGAGGAGTTTTAATTTTTGCATTGTAAAGCCCTGAAGACTGAAATTCTTTCTATACTGAACAATGCTGTACAGCATTGGTGTTTGCTCTGCAAGCTTTCTTATACCAACCACAAAGCCAAGGTACCTCAACTCTTTTCCACAAGGATTTCCTGAGAATATAATTTATTCTTCACACCCATAAAATCTTTGGTCTTTCTGCGGAGTTAAGTAGTCTCTTTTTGCCCAGTAAGACCTGGACTGAAGCCATCATGCAGTTCATGTAGGCTCCTAACTAGCAATAAAATAACAGTTGTTAGTAAACTGGCTTAAACTGGATTCAAACTAGCAACCTACAGATGAAAAAAAAAAAAGCTAGTGGTAAGAACCACTTCCCTGAGCCACTTAGTCCTTCTAAGAAAGAAAGAAAGAAAGAAAATTAAGCTGCTTTTCATGTAATCTATTTCATATTTCATACACCCTATTGTCTTTCCTAAGTACAATAAACTGGTGAATGAGGTTGCCTGCTAGCACAGGCCAACCTATTTCCTTCCTGATGTTAGTTGAGAGGAATTGTTTTCAGCTGCTCATAAATGAGAGAGTGGGTTCCACTGCTTATGCTAGTGTTGAAGGAATGTAGATGTCTTACACTCTCACAAGACCAGATGGGAGTTATAAGGGAATTCAGAAAGTACAGGCCCTTCTCCCAGTAAAGAATGCAGATGCTACAAAGCACTTTGGGGAATAAGCGTAGGTGAGTCAATGACATATTAAAGTATTCCCACAAGAGATTTGTTTCCTTTTGTAAATGTAAGGAGCTGGCGGAGAAGATAGTTAGGATTCAGACAATGGGAAAACATATTCTCCAGATGCTGTATAACCATTGTATTTTAGCTGATAAATTTAGCCTCACAATACCCATGTGAGGTAGGGACATATTTACAGATAAAAAAACTAAGACACAGAGATGTTAATGTCCTGATTTTCAGAGCTGCTGTGAGCATCCTCACCTCCCAGTTATTTCAACAGAATTTTGCTCAGTACCGCTTAGAATCAACCCATAAGTACCTTGCTTACAGTCACACATAAAGTCGATAGCAGAGCTGGGAACAGAACCCAGTTCTTGTGATGCTTACTTCTGTGCTGTGGTCACAATACACCTAACGGCAAATTTAAAGCACTGCAAAGGAAAAAAAAAGGAGGGGAAAACTAGCCATTGTTTGGACAGGTTCTCATGAACACCTGACAAACAAGAGAACTTCCCAAAAGTTGCTTATGATTAGGTTGAATTCTATTCCTGGATTTATTGAATGGTACTGAAAATTCATACCTTAGTACAACCCAGCGGAGCAATCTAGGCAAGTCCTATTACAAGGAAGCATCAGTTGAAAAGTAAGATCTTACACAGCACAGCTTCTTTGAATTAAAGTCTTTGTCATGGAAAGCCTTGACTGGCCATATTGATCAATCTCTTCAGACCTTTTCCATGAATTCCTCTGTCTATAAAGTAGGTGTCATATGCACTCAAGCACATATGAATAGCTCTGAGAACACAGGGACCAGGGACCTACACCAATTTACACCTGCTGAGGATCGGGCTCCACAGGATGCAAGTAAATCAGCCAATGGGAATTACACCCTATCCTACAAAAGGCTAGAAATCATGGTTGCTTTTTCTTTCTGCATACTCACTAACTCTGATACAAAATACAGAGATTAAAGGAAACTGTTTGGTTTGGGGTTGTACAAAAATAAGGCATAGATTATCCATTCAGTCTGTAAATTAACACACAACTTCTATGATAATGGAGTCGTATAAGTAAGATAGACAGAGGGACACAGAATTTTGAAACGGATTAACCTTATAAGGTGATAGCAATTGAAAAGATATTTTACTGTCAGAATTTTTTTGAGTAAATAGTGATATACTAGTAACGAACACTAGGGGGCACTAAAGGAAAAGGAAATAGCGATAAAGTCACACCAGGAGAGATAATGCTGAGTGGGATTAAGAAGTTTATCATTTCTTTTATTGGTTTCATTTTCTTAACCTGTACCTTTTTTGACTTATTTACCTATCTTTCTATTCTTTGCATTCAGCACCAATTTTTAATGTTTTTGTATCTAATATACTTCCATTTGGGAAGGTCTACTGGTAAGGAAGTATTTTGGCAACCACTAAGCTGTGTGATAGCTGATAGTGTTAACAGAAAGCTTGAATGTGACTTGAGCGCAATTACCAATTTGTCTACTACTGTTTAGAAACAAGCATACCTTGAATCTTAAGTAAGTGGCTAAGAAACTGCATGGCATCCCCACTTTGACCTCCACATTAAATACCAGGGCTCAGGAGCTGTGTCTTCTTGTGTGATTTTTAACTGAAGAAAACAAGGCCGGCTTTATGAAAAACCCCTTCAATAGAGCAGCTTCCATCCTCTAGTCACTCCTCCCTTGCTCACTTATTTTCTATACTTGTGCTCTAGCAGGGACCTTAGCAACAGAAGGCTGAGGGATTCTGTAACTACAGCGAGAATGTAGAATGTGATGACAGCAGAGAAGTATGGAATCTGGCAGTTTGGGAAGGATGTTTTATTTTGTCCTAGTATGTAAGGAAGCTGTGGTTAGGGTTGTGTTACATCTGTCTGTTTGAGTTCTCACTGAAGGAACTTAAGCCATCTAGAGATTTGGAGGCTTCTGGCAGCCTCTTCCCACTCCTGGTGTAAGTGGGAGGAGAAGCAAGGCTGCCCGTGGGGATGGTGTGTAGTGGAGCTGAGTTCTGCTTCTCTTGCACCTCTGCTAGTGTAGGGGACCTTATACTAGCAGTGTAAATTCAAGCAGGGGCCTTCCTTTTCTAATTTCCACCAGAGCCATGCAATCTTGAATGAGGCAGCCACAACCATCTCCCCACAGCTGCCACTCTCCACTACATCCAACCACAGGCATTGCTGAGGGTCTGGACCCTAGTCCTAGTGTATTGGAGTCTGGATACCCTGAGACTCTGGTCTACAGTAGGGTTCAGTGGAGTACCAACAGCCATGGGAGCTGGTGCCTTCCTTATTGCTGAGTGGGAGCAAGACTGGAGAAAGGAAGCCTCCCACTTCCATGAAGATGTTTGCCATGAGGGATATGGAAGCAATGCTCTCCCCTGAAGACAGAGATGGGGAGTAGGGTCCCGCATGCTGCCGCTGGGATAGGAAGGAGGGTTTGCCTTATCATTAGCTCCCCTCACATAAGACATTGCTGGTAAGTAAGGGGTCGCTGTGTCTGCTGGGGCACAGAGGCTAAGTCTTCCTCAGGGTTTGTAGACCTCCTTGGATGTTCCCTTTTGGGGAATCACTTTTCCTGTCTTCACCACCCCCCTTCTCTCTCTCCCACCCGCTCCCTCCCGCTAGCCGGGGTGCGCACTCTGCTGCCCGGGGCACATCTGCAGCGCAGGGAGTCCCGCTAGCCACTTTTTTTTTTTTTTTGCTTGGGGCGGCAAAAAAGCCAGAGCCGGCCCTGATCAGCCCTATCCTTTCCTCTTCTCTTTGTCCTAGCCGAACTTTGTCTATTCTCCAGCAGCTCCTCCCTTTCTCCTTGGCTTTACAGCTTCATCACCTTTTGATCCTGCTGAATTAAATATCTCCTTGCCTTTAGACACCACTCTGCCCTTCCATAGCACCTTCCAGCAGAGGAGACCCACATGCTTCAAAAGCATACACTAAAAGAACATCCCAACAACCCTGCCAGACGGGTGAGCATTATTAGCCCCAGTTCACTAACAAAGAAATGGAGACTCACAGAGGTTAGATAGTTTGCCCAAAGTCCATAGTTGCCCACAGTCCTAGCCAGTGACCTGATATCCCAGGACACAGTGGAGAAAGAGAGAGGATACTGGACAAGCTGGCGTCTAGTCTGCTTTGATATGGGAATTTTTAAGTTCCTTGTATATTCTGCTCACAGTCTTTTTTCATGTTAATGAGCCCCAGTCTACTTTTAGCAGTTGCGGCTTACTGCATCTCAGAGTACATAGCAGGTGGTTTCATAGATCCACAGCCCAAAGGGTCCAATCTGAAGAAGTCACAATAAACAACTTCTAATTGTCCATGTAGGCTGTTCTCCAGAGACTGTAAATCTGGAAGGAAAGCTCTGTCACTCTCCAGAGCTACCACTCGGGCACCTGCATTGAGTAGTGTCCGGGTCAAGACTCCAGGACCTTGTACTCTTTTTCACTAACAAACATGTTCAGTTCTATTCTTCCATATCTGTATATGGAACTGTGTTCATACATGACAAAGATAAGCTTCCAAAGAGTGTTTCTTTCCTTTTTTTGGGGAAGGAATCCAATAATTTTTACAGGAACATCTGCTGTCCAAGGTAAAGTGCTGAGTGGCTTCACCTCCATTTGAGAAGCTGAGAACACTCACCTGCTCTCAGGATTGGGCCCTCAGATTGCTAATGGCTCAGTCACATAGCAGAGAAATTTTGTAACTTCAGAGGTGCAACACTACTAATAGCATTTTCCTAGCACTTAGAAATAGCTTTTCAAAATCTTGCGGCATCCTGAGGAGCACTGAGGCATCTAAAATCTTTCAAGGGCTCACTGACAAATGTGGTAACATTTCTTGTTTTCCTTCTGTCTGTTTCACAAGTAAGACCAAAAGGATTTACAAGTAGATGTTAGGTGGGACTTTTAGTAAAATAATCACAGAAAATCAGCACTACTGGGAGACAAGCTAGCATAGCCCTAAAAAAGTCACAGTTTGAAATGGGAAAGCATTTGTGTGTTCATGGTGTGTCCATTACTCCTCTCAAGTGCACCCCTTAGGTGACAGCACTGGCTTCCCGCCCCTCACTCTGGGTGGAACCACACAGCTCAACCACTCTGGGACTGCGCCTCAGCCCCCCCACCCCTTCCCAACCATGTTAATGCAATTGGCCCAGTCAGTTTGGCACCTGTAAACCCCAAGGACCTGTGACCAGTGAGGTGGTTAAAACAACTCAACAATAGCTTTTTCAAAACAAAGCATTGTTTATTCATTCACCACAGGTACAAAGCACGTCGAGCAAAGAGTAAAAACAGTAAGGGTGTCTATGCATATTTCCCTAACCCATAATCTTTCCTTCAGGCTTTTGTACGTTTCAGCTAGCCAGTTATCTCCATCTCTGGACTGTCAGAAGTCAATACCCTAGCTGCTGCTGCTTCTCTCTCTCTTTGCCAGATTGTCATTTCTCACTGATGGGCAGCCTCGGGCCACTCACTCAACCTCCACTCTTTTCTAGGCCCAGGCTCCTGTAATGTTCGTATCCTTCTCTTGACCCTCAGCTTATTCTTAGGAAGAATAAACCATTCTCAGCCTAGCTAGAGCCAGATTGCGAGTATTCTCCAGTATGTTTCTTCAAGGAGTCTTATCTGTGACATTGTATTACCTATCTATCCTACTTGGTTCTTTTAAACAATCCTTTTGATCTGATGCCATAGCAAGCACCGAGAGGCATATACCATATTCATAAAAAATAATACAGATCTTTCCCACTATGTCGCAGATGGCCAGATCATTCACCAGGAAATCTTTTTAATGAAGCTGCAGATGTATTATGTACTGTGTGATCTAAGACAGCTATCACCATGGTATCTAAGCATCGGTGGACATCCCAGTGTAAATACAACTATGCTTCTATGCAGTTTTTGTACACTCCGGGCCATTTATGCAGCTCTTAGAACACACATCTCTTGCAGGCAGAGAACCTGCTCAAAACAGGTAATTGCCTACATAAGTAGCCATTTGTGTATATGGATACTCAGTTGAGATAAGGAAATGCCTAACTATAGTTTCAGGCTGTCTGCAGACTCAGGCAGGCATCACTGCTTTGGTTACACTCAGGTCATATTTTTGTGCTTTTTCTACACAATCTCAAGGGCTAGAAATGGTTTTTTTTTATATAAATGAAATCTGAAACTCTGCTATAACACTGGTCAACAATTTTTGAGAAGTCTGCTTCAGAGATAAAATGTGCTATTTATTATGTATTTTGATGTGCTGAATTCAAATATGACAATTAAAACAATTGATTGGCTACTGTTTCTAAGATATTTAAGTTTTTACATTTTATGTCTGTGTATATTGTGTAGATAGTAGAGTTTTAATCATAAATTGTAAACCTAGGTCTTTTCATGTGTTTATGGTTGCTTTACCTGATAATATTTCACCTGTCCTGTTTATGTAACGCTTTAAAAATCAGCAAAAGGGTTATATAAATAAAATTTATTATGAAACAAAAGGCAAAAAACTATTATGTACATAGTTTAGTCCTATTCAGTGTCTACTCGGCGCTTCTTGGCTTGTCTCTTGTATCATTAAATGGAGCATCTCTTATCACTGTCCAGCAATAGTCTGCAAGCATTGATGGGCTCCATTTGCCCTGATAGCATTTCTCCATTGTTGCAATGTCCTGGTGAAATCACTCGCCATGCTCGTCGCTCACTGCTCCGCAGTTCGGTGGAAAAAAATCTAAAGTGCAAAAAATGTATCTTTAGTGACATGTTGCAACCAAGGCTTTTGTATGCCTTGAGGAGGTTTTCCACAACAACCTGTAGTTGTCTTCCTTGTTGTTTCTGAGAAAATTATTGCCACTGACCGGAAGGCTTTCCCTGCCGTCTTTTCCTTGCCACGCAGTGCATGGTCAAATGCATCATCTCAAAGAAGTTCACGAATCTGAGGACCAACAAAGACACCTTCCTTTATCTTAGCTTCACTTAACCTTGGAAATTTTCCACGGAGGTACTTGAAAGCTGCTTGTGTTTTGTCAATGGCCTTGACAAAGCTCTTCATCAGACCCAGCTTGATGTGTAAGGGTGGTAACAAAATCTTCCTTGATTCAACAAGTGGTGGATGCTGAACACTTTTCCTCCCAGGCTCCAATGACTGTTGGAGTGCCCAATCTTCCTTGATGTAGTGGGAATCTCTTGCACGACTATCCCATTCGCAGAGAAAACAGCAGTACTTTGTGTATCCAGTCTGCAGACCAAGCAAGAGAGCAACAACCTTCAAATCGCCACAAAGCTGCCACTGATGTTGGTCATAGTTTATGCACCTCAAAAGTTGTTTCATGTTGTCATAGGTTTCCTTCATATGGACTGCATGACCAACTGGAATTGATGGCAAAACATTGCCATTATGCAGTAAAACAGCTTTAAGACTCGTCTTCGATGAATCAATGAACAGTCTCCACTCATCTGGATCGTGAACGATGTTGAGGACTGCCATCACACCATCGATGTTGTTGCAGGCTACAAGATCACCTTCCGTGAAGAAGAATGGGACAAGATCCTTTTGACGGTCACGGAATATGGAAACCCTAACATCACCTTCCAGGAGATTCCACTGCTGTAGTCTGGAGCCCAACAGCTCTGCCTTACTCTTGGGTAGTTCCAAATCCCTGACAAGGTCATTCAGTTCACCTTGTGTTATGAGGTGTGGTTCAGAGGAGGAGGATGGGAGAAAATGTGGGTCCTTTGACATTGATGGTTCAGGACCAGAAGTTTCATTCTCTTCCTCTTCCTCGTCTGACTCAAGTGAGAATGATTCTGGTGCATCAGGAACCAGCAGTCTTCTCCGTGGGGTACTGGGCGCATAGCTGATGGAATGTTTGGATAATGCACAGTCCACTTTTTCTTCTTTGACACACCTTTCCCAACTGCAGGCACCATGCAGAAGTAACAATTGCTGGTATGATCTGTTGGCTCTCTCCAAATCATTGGCACTGCAAAAGGCATAGATTTCCTTTTCCTGTTCAACCACTGGCGAAGAGTTGTTGCACAAGTGTTGCAGCATATGTGTGGGGCCCACCTCTTGTCGTGATCTCCAATTTTGCAGCCAAAATAAAGGTGATAGGCTTTCTTAACCATAGTGATTATACTGCGCTTTTGGGATGCAAAAGTCACTTCACCACAAACATAGCAGAAGTTATCTGCACTATTCACACAAGTACGAGGCATCTCTGCTCACTTTGACTAAACAGAAATGTGTCCCTTTGCAAAATCAAACACTGATAAATAAGAGAGCACGACACTGTATGATTTCTAGAGCTGATATAGGGCAATTTGTTCAGCAGAGTGATGTAAGCTTCGTTATGATTGCATCATCCATGACTTCTAGGAATAACATGATGCAATTCATATCATGTATGACGCAATACCAGCTTCAGATTGCATCATTCATTGTTTTGCCTAAAAAGCAAGTACTGTCCAAACCCAGTCATAGATTTATTCATCGATCCAGTCAAAGATGTGTTTTAGTCATTTCTTGTTTAAATTGAGATCCCTTCCCTTTATAAATCACTTATCCTCCGCCATTCCCAAGTCAAGGGTCGTCTATACTGACCCAATAGCATATCTTGAAAACTAGAGCCAATCAACAATTTTAAGCATCATTTTCGTTCTCAGTGACCCAGAATTAGTAAAGTTTGACTACATTTATTTCAGAAGCATTTTGGCTGTAGAGCAGTGTAATCACATAACTCCTGGAGCTGGGGTCCTAGGCATGGCCCCAATCTGCCTACTGCCTTAATCCAGTTTTCTTCATATGAAGATGTGGCCATTGACCCAAAGAGTTTACAATCTAAGAGCCAGATTTTCTGTGGCTGATAATGGGTCAAACTCCTCTGATGTCAATGAAAATGCCAATGGTCCATTTATCACACCAGAAAAATTGGTCCTAAGTATAGATTTCTTTCCATGTGGCATGTTTTGTATCAGATTGCTGAAAACTGCACGTCAAATCTTTTTTTGAATGAGTACACTAGAGAACAAAAAGTGTGATTATCGTTCGTTATTAATTTCTATAGCATCAACACTATGGCAGGTACTTCAGGGTATCCTATGCATCTTTATTGCAGTATCTACATGTATGTGACATTTAATGAAATTCAGACTTACTTATGTGATTTGGTTCAACAACAAAGTTGGAAGACTGAGACTATTCCTATTTTGCCTGTGAAGTCCCCGGCATATATAATCGCAGTGAAAGGATTTTGATAAGTGACATTAGCAATCAGCTCTGCACAAAAGAGAATAAAGTGACAGCCTGTGGCATTTCCAAGCAACGGCCGAGCCCTCTCCTCCACTGTACTAGATCGTAACCGTAGAGAACTTGGCCTAACATAGCTTTGAATCACTACCGACTTCCAATTCGTGCTGCTGAAGACACTACACATACAACCAGAGTGGTCTGATTATGTAATCAAACAAGCTGCAACAAAAATCTAGCTGAAAGAGCCAGGGCTGGCTCCAGGCACCAGCCGAGCAAGCTCATACTTGGGGTGGCATTCCGCCCAATCCTAGAGCAGCACGGACGCTTTTTTTTTTTTTTTTGGGTTCGCTGATCTGGCCACCCTGTAGGGGGCGGCGGCATAGAGGAGGGGAGTGCCCTGCTGGGAATGGGCTGCGCGCTCCGTCTGCCCCAGCCGGTGCCAGGTCTGTAGCAAGCCCAGCAGGGCAGCCCATGTCCTTCCCTCCCCGCTGACCAGAGCTGCGCAGAGCCCTCCCAGCAGGCGGCGCAGCGGTCGGGGCCGCATGGTGAGCGCCCCGCTGAAGCCCTGCCCGCCCCCCTTTTCTCTCTCCCCCCGCTCCCTCCCTCTCCCCCGCGCTAGCCGGGGCACGTCTGCAGTGCAGGGAGTCCCTCTGCACCCTGGCTCCAGCCGCGCCGCAGGTTTTTCTTTTTCCTGCTTTGCCGCTCCAGCCGCGCTGCAGGTTTGTTTGGTTTTTTTGCTTGGGGTGGCAAAAAAAAGCCAGAGCCGGCCCTGGAACGAGCTATTCATGGAGCTCACAGCAAAAACAAGCCTATTTAAAATATATATGTTTTAAACTGCAGAGTGTGAAAAGCCTTTCCTTATAAATACCATGACTAACAGTCACTGTACAATCCAAGAGTCTTGTAGACACTCCCTCTAAAGCTGCCTTTCATTGATGCTATAATATACTGTGCAAGCTGGCTCAGAATTAATGACTGAAAAGTAAGATTGCTGTCAGTTCTGGCATATAGCACGGAAAGAGAAATTTTCTTCTCACATTCTCAGTGAATGAATGAGCAACTAACTGCTAGGCACTCTGACTTAGCTCAGTATGTGTATCCTAAACAATGTAAGTTAAGGTTATTTTTTTAAAACAGTAGATCCCACAATTAACTTTCAAAATCAGATATGAAAAATCTAAGGGTGTCCATAGAGTTAATGCAGATGGCTGGATGTAGGTGACCTAAACCCAAATATTCTCTTTCCAGTCTAGATCTGAATATCCAAACCTGCAGGTTTAGTTTTTTTCCATACAGCTTTTCATCCAACTCTAATACAAAGATTCACGGGCTGTTGCCTTTTCATGAATGAAAATCCCATGAACTTCAAACACTATATGGCCCACATCCTGGGTTGAGAAGAGGCCTCTTTGAACTGCACCGTGACTGGTGTCTGGGTGCAAAGCTCAGGTAACTGGCCATGAGTATATCATCGTGGTGCAGGGGACTCTTATGCCACTCCTCCGTGCAGCATGTGTAAAGGATTTGGCCATGTGAAAGGGGACATGGCTGGGACAATGCTGCCACACTGGCACCTCATGGCCTATGGCAGACAGTATGGCTTAGAACAGCCATCACAAAAATTAGCAAGTTCAAAATGAGCTCTGGAAAAGCAGCACTTCTCCATGTGTTAGCAACAGAGCTTAGAAGATTTTGGCTTAATAGCTTCAAAGCGGAATTTTCTCGCACAGTTTTGGAAAGGCCATGCCAGCTCAGAAGGAAGAATTTCACAAAAGCAAGAAACTGCTCCTCAGCTCTGTCAGCCCTGCAGGCTGGAACAAGTAAGTGTCTAGTTTCTCAGCACTTCGGAAAGCCTGAAAAACAGCCAGAACAAGGATCAAACACACTTAACAGTTGAAAACTGGGGGAGGGAGTTTCACGTATTTCCTTAATCAACAGGGACAAGGACAAGACCACCAAATCCCATGTTAGTTGTGATCTGAGCTGGGTTTTGCATTTGGTCTCCAAGAGCAAAGACTAGTGTCCTAACCCATTGCACCCTCTTTTCTCCTTCCCACAAGATTTAAAAAGCACAGAAACACTCAACTTTCCTTGGAGTGCTTCACTGTGCTGTTTAGTGAATGAGTCACTGATAAATATTCCTGCATTTGAACAATAGGCAATGTCTGCAAAAGCCACCACCAATTCCATAAACTGTCTCTGGCTTTCTCCAAAGCTCTGAACTAGAGAATGTTATGTTTGAGCGGCAGTGAACAAATCTGTTTAATGCTTCCAGCTCATCAGTAAATAAATATTATGATTAATGTGCCTGCATTAGCCACATTTCAAGAATTTAGGGAAAGTCATTAGGAGAAGCTGTTGCTGTTCCATATGCAACTAAGGCCAAATCTGATTTTTCTGCTTCCACTGCTTTGGAAAAGGGAAAACACAGCTTGTCAGTCTGGCCTGTGGTGACAAATGAAGAATTCAGGATGGAGATCACCTAACACAAGGAAATACATTAATTAGTAAGCTCAAAGAGTATAGGAGAAAGAGGGAATGGGTAGTCTCATGGTTAAAGCAGCACTGGACAGGGACCCAAGATATCTAGGGCAAATTGTGGGCATTGACACAGACTTCCTGTGTGACCTTGGGTTAGTCATGCAATCTGGCAGGGTCTCAGTTCCTCATGTGTAAAATGGGGATAATGCTATTTAATTTCCCCCGACCCTTTGTCTTGTCTAATTAGACTGTAAACTCTTGGGGACAGGGGCAGTCGCTTATGTGTTTGTGCAGCACCTAGCACAATGGGGCCCTGGTCTGGATTAAAGCCTCTAGGTGCTACTACAATAAAGGCCTTACTTGAATTGTGGGATGATTGTCAAAAAATAGTGGTTGAATTGTGGACAAGCCATGAAAAATTGCGGGAAAGTAATAATGGACCTTATTATTTGCGGTAATAAAGTCCATTATTATTTTCCCACGACTTTCTGCTGTTGGCTGCCCAGGGCTGAGAGCGGGGGTCTGAGGCTGACGGGTGGGGGGCTCCCACTCTCAGCCCTGGGGCGGCTGGGGCTCCTACAGTCAGCCCTGCACATGGCAGGGCTCCTGCTGTTGTCGAAATTGCAGTGGAAGCCTCAATATTGCAGAATCCACAATTTCCACAATATCGCAAGTTAAGCAGGGCCTTAACTATAATCTAAATAATAAAGAATGGAACATGTTAGGCAGCCTAAATATACAGATTGCTACCAACTCCACTATAATAATAAGGGAACAAAGGGAGTGGTAAAGTGCTGTAAAAAATGAAAGTGGGGATGTAAACAAGGGACAGAGATATCCATTACCTTGAAGGGGAGGATGAGAAGCATGAAGGACATACTTAAAGAGGAGAGTGATGTGATCTAAGAAGCAGGAAATGGAGATGCATTCTGCGTGCTGCATTCTGGTTAGATTGAGGGGATGAGATGGAAATCAGGGAGGCCAGATGAGGGGAAGGTCCCAATAGTCAAGGCAGGAGATAACCAAGCCATGGACTAGCATAGAGGTAGGCAACCTATGGCACGCGTGCCGAAGGTGGCACGCAAGCTGATTTTCAGCGGCACTCACACTGCCTGGATCCTGGCCACCGGTCCGGGGGGCTCTGCATTTTAATTTAATTTTAAATGAAGCTTCTTAAACATTTTAAAAACCTTATTTACTTTACATACAACATTAGTTTAGTTATATTTTATAGACTTCTAGAAAGAGACCTAAAAACGTTAAAATGAATTACCGGCACGCGAAACCTTAAATTAGAGTGAATAAATGAAGACTCGGCACATCACTTCTGAAAGGTTGCCGACCCCTGGACTAGCGTTTTAGAAGGGTCAGATTTGTTTGTACATTGGAGAGAGAGAAGATTTAGCAAGACCCTGGGTATGAGGAGAGAAAGAGAGGAAGAGGCAAAGGGAAGGCTGGGAGAATTGTCAACAGCACTGGAATAGGGAGGAGGAAGATTCTGTTTTGGAGGAAAGATTAGATGTTCGGCTTTCACAATGTTGTGTGGCAAGACCTCCAGTGTAAGGAAAAGGAAAGACAGAGAGGTGAAAGTGGACTGAATGGGGGAGTTCTGTACAAGACCTTTCCAGGAAAAATACAGCTATATTGTTATGTGTGCACATATCCTTCAGTGAGAGAGAAATAAGGACAGTGGTTTAAAAATAACAATAGTCCATCAATATTTAAATATTTGACCAACTCCTCAGCTGGTATAAGGCTTGCTCTACACTTAAAAGTTTTGCTGGCATAGCTATGGTACCAGATGTCAGAACAAGAGTAATGGTCTCATGTTGCAGTGGGGGAGGTTTAGGTTGGATATTAGGGAAAACTTTTTCACTAGGAGGGTGGTGAAGCACTGGAATGGGTTACCTAGGGAGGTGGTGGAATCTCCTTCCTTAGAGGTTTTTAAGGTTAGGCTTGACAAAGCCCTGACTGGGATGATTTAGTTGGGGATTGGTCCTGCTTTGAGCAGGGGATGGACTAGATGACCTCCTGAGGTCCCTTCCAACCCTGATATTCTATGATTCTATGTCAGGAGTGTGGTAAAAATCATACCCCTAACTGACATGGTTATGCTGGTCAAAGCCTCAATGTAGAAGCACTTATATTAGCAAAAACGTACTTTTGCTGATGCAACTTATTTTATTCAGGGAGCTGGTATAAATGATACCAGCACAACAGCTCTTTAGCTGGTATAAGCGGCGTCTCCACTAGGAGCTATACTGGCAAGCCCTTTCTAGTGCAGATAAGGCCTAAATTGCCATAGCTTCATTTACTTTAATTTGCGGTCAGTGGAGCAACACGCATTTCACAGGAGGAACACAGGAAAGGTTAACTGTCAGCACTTCTCTGGGACAACACATGGACCTAATGCCTAATCCTCAAAAATACTGAAGCACAATGCTTAGCAGGGCCAGGAAACACTCCGCCCTCTAACTGGGCAAACATACTTGGACAGCTCACAGCTTAGGTTCGGTGTGCTTTGATATTATATTAACAAATAGTCCTTTACTTTAAAAGGCATTAGAAGTACTCGCTCAAAGGATTATCACCTTGATTCAGAAGCCAGCCAAGGGACAACTGCTTTATTGGCCTGGGTCTTTATATTGGGGATATTTAATCTGCCTTCTACTAATTTGCCTCTTTTTCGAGAAGACTCAAAGGGCTTTGTGACAGAATGCTGGGAAACAGCCGCTGATGCAGCACATAGTTGTTCTGAAGTAGTCCTGATTAGGAAGATCTGTGCCTAATTGGTGGATTGGGATGGGCTGTCTTGGCAAAACCATCTACTCCTTGTGGAGATGCCTGTGCTGCTCACCCTATTTGTGTTATTCCTCGTCCCTCCTCTCGGTCTTCCTTTGTCAGGTAAGAGCAATCTGAGAATCGTATAACCAAATGTGCCAGAGACACAGCCTTTAATGAAACCCCGAAAGGGGTCAGATTCTGCTCCTCTCACACTGTGGCAGCTGCCTTTGCACTACAGAGGATTGTACTAATGTAGCATATGGCACATTCTTCTTAGAGGAACACTCTATATTCATGTGTGTAAACGGTTAAGTAATAAATGCAGCACCAGAAGATGATGCTCCAGAATACGCAGAATTTCTTATTGTGCCCTGCCAGGGACTCCCTCAGGTTGCTGTTCATATCAGCTCTTAACTATGGCCCAGACCTATCTGTAAATGGGAATACCCACAGAGGAGACTAGAAAGGCCATGCTCCCAATACTTCTGTTAGTCTTAAAGGTGCCACAGGACCCTCTGTTACTTTTTACAGATTCAGACTAACACGGCTACCCCTCTGATACTAGAAAGGCCATGAGATTCCCCCCTGGAGTTTCCACTGGACTGTTCCTGCAGGGAGATGAGTTTCATACACACATGGAATAAATGGATTCAGCACCCAAAACTAGCAGATCCCCTAAGATCTGCCTAGATCTCAAGCAATGATGTTGGAGGAGGTGCGGGAGGGAATTCCGGGCTAGGGTAGAGGGTTCGGGATGCGGGGTCCCGACAGCACTTGCCATGGGACCGGGAAGAGGACGCCATGTCCTTGCAGCCCCTAGATGCATGGGTGGCCAGGTAGGCTCCACATGCGTCCCTCACACCTGCAGGTGCTGCCCCCTATTGGTCACATTTCCTGGCCAATGGGAGCTGTGGAGCCAGCCCTCGGGGCAGGGGCAGCACGCGGAGCCTCCCTGGCCGCCAATACATCTAGGGGCTGCAGAGACCTGGTGTCTGCTTCCGGGAGCCGCGCGAAGCTAGGGAAGGCAGGGAGCCTGCCTTAGCCCCGGGCTCCCACTGCACTGCCGACCAGACTTTTAATGGCCTGGTCAGCAGTGCTGACTGGAGCCGCCAGGGTCCCTTTTTGACAAGGCATTCCGGTCGAAAACCAGGCACCTGGCAACCCTATTCCTGCCTCAAGCTGCTCCTGGGTTGAATTTCCAGCCCTGCTCTCACTGTACTTTGAGTCAGGAGGACTACAGAAGCAGCAAGCACATCATGCAATAGAGAGGAAGCAGCTCATGTGATTCAATAGTGCCCACTCCCAATGATTAAGGGGAGCCACCATCCGTTCTCCTTGGGTGGTAGGATGGTAGGTGCAGCGTTAGCCTCGACTGTGGAAAGGCAGCATGGAAATGGGGAGAGAAAGGCAAACAGGAGGAACTGAAAGGATCTTCAGAGCTTCAGCAGGGATGCAGAGGCTGCTTCCTTTTCCAAGCAAGGGAAAAGGGGAGTGAAACAAAAACATTTGGTGAGCAAATAGCCTCCAACTAGGGGTGAGTAAGGCACTAGCTGGTCCAGGGAAAGGCAAAGGCATTCAGCAGCTTTCACCCCTCAGGCCAGGGGTTCTCAACCTTTTTCTTTCTGAGGCCCCCCCTTAACATGCTATAAAAACTCCACAGCCCACCTGTGCCACAACAACTGTTTTTCTGCATATAAAAGCCCGGGTCAGCGTTTGGGGGTAGCAAACAGGGCAGTTGCCTGGGGCCTCACGCCACAGGGGGCCCCACGAAGCTACTTTGCTCAGGCTTCAGCTTCAACCCCGAGTGACAGGGTTCAGGGCCCTGGGCTTCAGACCCAGGGAGTGGGGCTTCAGCTTTCCACTCTGGGCCCCAGTGAGTCTAACGCTCGGTGGACCCCCTGAAGCCTGCTCACGGTCATCCAGGTCCCCAGAACCCTGGTTGAGACCCTCTGTCTTAAGTCACCAGTTAAATTCCCACCTGATTTGGTAATCACAAAAAGTCAAAAAAGTGTGAAATCCAATTGGTGGTCTCACTTCAGCTCCCAGCAAACAGGTGTCCACATCAGAGAGACCACCACCCCTCAGCTGGCACCTGCCCCTGGTTGGCACTATCAGCAAGAAAGGGCAAGAACTGAATGGACATAGAGATTACCCAATGTTTTCTTGCCCTAGGAAGGTCCCTCCAGGTCAGGTCAAGGCACACTGTCTGGGCAGCGTGTGGGAACGCTGCTGCTGCTGCCTATGGTGTAGCTAATCTGTGGGGAAATAGAGGAACTGGCACATTTTACCTGCACTAAATTCACACAGATAGTAACAAAAGAAAATTCTAGGATTTCTGATTTTGCAGAGAATGAAAAATCTCTGAGCAAGTCTAGGGGTGGGCTTTTTGTCCCCTAAAAACCCAGAAAGCCTTTTGCTACAAGATGTTTTGTGCCATTGGAGTGTTCAAAAGTCAAAAAATTGCTCTTCTGAAGTAGACACACAAGGTGGGTGAGATCATGTCTTTTATCGGACCAACGTCTGATGGTGAAAGAGATGAGTTTTCGAGCTACACGGAACTCTTCTCCAAGGCTGGGAAAGGTATTCAGGTAAACAGATAAATACAAGGGTGGAACAGATAAGGAGTGAACGCATGTTGCAAGACATTCCAGGTGAAATTAGTCCAATAAAAGATATTACCTGACCCACCTTGTCTCTGATATCCTGGGAACAACACAGCTGCAACTCTTCTGAAGTGCTCATTCTATCTTAGGCTCATTTCCAGGGGGCCTTTTCCCTGAGGATTCAGCCACAATCAATCAATATTGCTTCAAGCTGGGTGCTGGGGAAATCCTTGAGTCTGGAGCTGGTGAATTTTTCTGCCTATCTGCAGCGGCTGCTACAACCTCTGGATTGCAAATAGCAGTGCTTCCTGCTGTGTTTTTCCTGCTGCGGGGCTTCCTCTTGCACAGGGAAATGGCCAGTTGATCCAAACAGAGTCTCTACACCTTCCTCTGATGCAGCTGGTGCTAGGCACTGTCAGAGACAGGCGATTAGACAAGATGGACCACGCTCTGATCCAATATGGCAGTTCCTACGTTTCTAGGTGCAGATCCACGTGGACCTCTGATCCTCAGCATGAAGAGGGTGCAGGCCTCCTGTGCTGGCTCCCCAAATCCATGACTATAGTCCTCATCTGTGAAAGGAGGGTGGGCAGGATTGGCCCCCAGTGGCTAGCAAGGCCTCAGACTCCCTCACTTCTTTCTACCTCTTGATTCCCACAAGCTACTGACTATGATAACCCCACCATTCCCACCTGCCTCCCAATGGAAGCCACTAACTGCTGAGGGTTGGAGTTGAGACCTAACCAATGGCCAGATTACTTTCTCTCTCTTACAAACTGGCTTCGGAGCTGAGACTGTTTCTGCCAAGTTTCTGCCTGGCATGAATTTATACAGCACAGTTATAAATGTCTAAAAATAGCTGCTTACAGCGGAATGGCTGACACCCCCTATATGGTGCAGATGAATGGAAGAGTCTTTGTAAAAAGCCTGTCAAGACGCTGGGCCATGCAGCTAGCCATGCTAAATAACAGGAATGTACAAAGCAGCCATGAGGAAGTGAAGTACGTGGTAACACAACAGAAGTCATGGCACCGAACCCTGTGGTTATAATGAACACGTCTGTCTGTTTTTACCATCTATGGACATTTGTTCTTGTACTTCATACAGGAAATCTGGCTCATGTGGTTTTTATTCCAAGACACATAACGAGTTTGGGGTTTGCTTTTTTAAAAACACATTCATGGAAGCCACCAACCTGCTGGAATTCCCTGATGCAAACTACACGCAGAGTCTGTGCGGAAAGCCAGGAGCAATGTTTCATGACTCCTGGCTCTACCATATCATTATCAAGGGTGGATATTTCTGAGCGAAATTCTCCTGGGCAGAACAGCAAGGGCTTGATGAATTAAGCTTCTCAAGCGCCCTTTCTGACTCACTCTCTCCTGTTGGAAGTCTGATTCACTGTCATGTGGGACAGGCCGCAGGGGCCTGCTGACATGCTTAAACAAGCTTGGATTGCCTGTGTAAGACACATCGAACTCCGCTTCCTCCAAGATAATATGAGTCTCCTCTGACTGAGCAAGCTTTCAGTCTACCTGCAGGCTCTGGTAAGCATCCTGCTGACTAAAGAATCTGAGTATTGGGATTTCTCAGTCCATTCCAGAAAGCACCAGATTGTTTAAGAGATTACCATAAAATATCAGGCCCAAATCCCTCTGTAAGGGCTGGATTTATGTTTTCCTAGGGTTTTCGGCCAGAAGGGAGCCTCAGGACCACTTAGCCTGATTTGCAAACCACAGATTTCACCCTGTGAGTTCCTGCAACAGTTTGTTTCCCAGGAGTGCCACACAATTCAATCTGAAAGAAGCTGTGAGCTCAATGGGAGAGGCCTCACAGGCAGAATTAACTGAGTATGACTGTTCCAGATCCTCCCTTTGCCTCCGGAAAGCACTTGCTGGAATGGCCACTTATTTCTCAGTACTCCATGGCCAGAGATTATTCACCACTGGCTTGATTGATGAAGCTGGTTCTCCCACACAGGCCAAAGGGATTGCCTGGCACCTGCTATGTGTGTTAATAGCTGTAAGAGAACCTCTCTCACCTCTACAATTCAGTAGCAGATACATCAATTGATTTTGAGACTCATAGAAATGTAGGGCTGGAAGGAAACTCAAGAGGTTAACTAGTCCATCCCCTTGCGCTGTGGCAGGACCAAGTAAACCTAGACCATCCATGACTGGTGTTTGTCCAACCTGTTCTTAAAAGTGCTGGGGATGCCACAACCGTCCTTGGAATCCTATGCCAGATCTTAACTACCCTTATAGTTAGGAAATTTTCCCAATATCTAACCTAAATCTCCCTGTCACTGGGCCAGGCTTCTCCCCTAGCTCCAAAGTATCCACTGCCGTGCCCAGTCTCTTTCAAGGAGGCTTATTTTCTTAATAAAAGCACATAAGCAAGCAGAAAGACAGTCATAACTCAGTTCTTACTTTCAGGTTTTAGGCCCCTCAGGAGCCTCAGGCAGGTTCCCAGGTCTGGCCAGGTACCAGTCCTGCTCCCTCTCTGGGGCAGCAGCTTCAGGGTTGTCCCCCTGAGCAACTGGCCCCCTTGCTCCAGGGGACCCACCACAGGGGTTCGCCACTCCAGTGTGGCTTTCCCTCCCCAGGGCACAGCTAATCTTACCCACCAGCAGCCCTTCATAGGCCTGGGTGTAGCCCAGCTCTCTTTAATTGACTGGATTGGACTCCCCAGCTCTAGTCCAGGAGAGCTGGGCTCAGTCTAGCTACAGGAATCAGCTACCCTGTGACACTCCCTCGCTGCAGATTAAGCCCATTATGTCTTGTCCTGCCTTCAGGGGACATGGAGAGCGACTGATCACACACTGCTTTATAACAGCCCTTAACATATTTGAAGACTGCTGTCAGGTCCCCCCTCAGTCTTCTTTTCTCCAGGCTAAACATGCCCAGTCTTTTTAACCTGTCCTCACAGGTCAGGTTTTCTAAACCTTTTATCATTGTTGTTGCTCTCCTCTGGACTCTTCAATGTGTCCACATCTTTCTCCAAGAGTGGTGCCCAGAATTGTACACAGTACTCCAGTGGAGGCCTCCCCTGCACAGTAGAGCGGGACAATTACCTCCCCTGTCAATACACCCCAGAATGATAATATAATATATGGAGATATACCTATATCATAGAACTGGAAGGGACCCTGAAAGGTCATGAAGTCCAGCCCCCTGCCTTCACTAGCAGGACCAAGTACAAATTTGGCCCTAGATCCTTAAGTGGCCCCCTCCAGGATTGAACTCACAACCTTGGGTTTAACAAGCCAATGCTGAAACCACTGAGCTATCCCTCCTTGTAGTCACAACTCCATCACATTATTGACTCATATTCAATTTGTAATCCACTCTAACCCCCAGATCCTCTTCAGAAGTACTACCACTTAGCCAGTTATTCCCCATCTTGTAGTTGTGTATTTGATTTCTCCTTCCTCGGTGAAGTACTTTGGACCTGTCGTTATTGAATTTCATCATGTTGATTTCAGACCATTTTTCTAATTTGTCTAATTTGCATGTGGTAGGCAATGTCTGGCCCTGAGGAAAGCCAATATATACTGTATTGAGTTATCAGACTCATTCTGGGGATGGGGCAAATTGCATTTTTAATTCAGGGACATGGGCTGTAGCTAGAAAGCTGGGGCCATGTACACCCCTCAGTCCATGCAGGGTTCTCACTGGGGTCAATGGGAGGTTTCTGCACAGATCAAGAGCAGAAAACCCTTCTGTAGTCACCAAACTCCTACTAGTTGGCCTAGTTTGTGCTGCATCAATGCCGTGGGGAAAAAGTGCTGTAGGGTGCTATGTTCACAGCATACACACAGAGAGGTTAGATAAACACATAAATACTCTTGCTGAAAGGTTGCAAAAAACAGCTTTATTTCTTAGAATTCAGAATGATAACATATAAGAGCCCAAAACCAGAAAGAAATCAGACTGCTCCCTAAGGAAGTGAGGCACAATTCACCTCACCTTACTATAGGCTGTCTGCCTCCAGACTGACTGCTGCTAGACCCAGATCACATGCTTCCTTACAGAAACCCCTAGTCTGCAAGCAGGACCAGGAAAATCCATTTAAAGTGACAACCTACAATTTAAATACAGTTCTCAATACACCACATAGAGGACTTTGGAGACTCCCCAAACCAAGCAGTATGTGCATTTTGTATGTGCACTGGCCCTACCAAGTTTTTAGAAAATCTAGCCCTTGAAGTGTCATCATTGGACTCTGATCAGTGAGATATCCAGCCTCCTCTCAGTGCTATTTTTCAGGCCATATGTGAGAGCATTAAGGTCATGTTACACATGATGCAATCTTACTTTACTGATTATTTTCTAAAAATAAAACTTTAATATTGGCAAAACCTGAAGGTTATGAGGACGAGATAAATATATCAGTGGGGGGCCAGGTGTTTGGAACTTCTGCTATATATTCTAGCAGCAATCTGTTTTTCATGAGAAAAGGACATTTACCTAGGCCCATATCCGATTCTTGTATATTTGTCTTCTCACTAACTTGCCCTCCCTAAACCAATGCAGAAATGCATAATATAAGTGCATAAGTGTTTGTTCTGAACAAAGCACGTCGCATTCAACATCTATGTACATGAGAAAATCGCAGCGGTCCCATAGATAGCATTTTAAACAATACACTGAGATGTTAAAGTTTTCTTCTCGGCTCTCAGAAAACTCTACCTGTCTTTGGTTTTCTTTCATTGTTAGAGCCAAGTGGGTGAAATGCAGGTCCCATTGAAATCAATGGTAAAATTCCCATTGACTTCAAAAGGGCCAGGATTTCACCACGGTTTTCTGCTAATGGTATTGGTAGCAGAATACGGACAGTTTTATAGGTAAACCCTTGTAATTTCTAATGACTAAGGTTAAGATTTTGTCATGGTTATTTTTAGTAAAAGTCACGGACAGGTCACGGACAATAAACAAAAATTCACGGAAGCCCATGAACTGTCTGTGACTTTTACTAAAGATGGGGGGGGGGCTGACTGGAGGCTGACTGAGCCCCATGGGGAAGGGGATGACTGAAGCCCAACCCCTGCTGCGGGAAGAGGGGTCCAACACCTGCCACTGCAGCTGACAACTCCTGAGCCCCCACTGCAGTCCGGAGGCTGGGAGCTCCAGGGAACCTGCGGCGGTTGGGAGCTGTGGGGCTCCTGCTGCCTGGGGCAGCTGGAAGCTCCGGGGGGCCCCCGCCACCCATGGTGGCTGGGAAGGCTGGGAACTCTGGCCCCCACCACCTGCAGTCCCTCAGAGCTCTGTGGCTGGCAGTTTGGAGCTGCAGGGTCCCCATGATGGCTGGGAGCTCCAGCCCTGCCGTCCCAGAGCTGAAGCGGAAAATGTCATGGAGGACTCTGAAAGTCACAGAATCCAAGACTTTCCAAGAATTGATGTTTGGAATTCTAGGACCTATTTTCCCCCACTGGTGAAAGTGAAAGATGAGAGATAAATGCTATATAATAAATACTGCAGGCTAGCTCCGCATCTGGAGTAAATCAGCATCACTCCTTTGATTTCAGTGTAGCAACACTGATTTACAACAACTGAGGATCTGCCCCATATCTTTAAATAGTGGTATTCATCTTTGCTATTCATTTATCAACATCTGTCATGCATTAATATGGAGAGATGCATATGTGCAAAGCCCAGTGAAACACTGGAAATCAAAAATCCGTAAACATAGTATATTAAACATGTAAGAGGAAATTCCCGTAAAACCATCAATTCCAGAACTTTTAATCCTTCTAGGAATCTTCTCGCAATGCAAATTTTAAAGGAATAAATAATAATCATACCTCGCTCTTTTGGTCCATAGATCTCAAAATGCTTTACAGAGGGAGTCAGTCTCATTATTCCCATTTTACAGATGAGGAAACTGAGGCACTAAGTGGGGGAAATAACTTGCCCAAGGTCACACAGCAAGTCAGTGGCCAAGCCGGGAACAGAACCTAAATCCTAGTCCTAGTCCAGTGCCCTATTCACTAGGCTGCACTACCTGTAACAAATGGCCTCTGCTCTTAAACATGAAACTTCAAAGTGGTTTACTTAACTCATGCTAGAATTACCCTCAATTCTAGAGGGCGCCATTTCTATTAACCATTCTCAGAGTAGTCTCCCTCCGTAGTTGCTCTTGAGAGTACCATGCTCGGGCGACTGATTCCAACTTGGGTGCCTCTGTGGGACGACAAAGCCAGGTCATATGAACTGGCTAAGAAACTGTTTCTCTTTGTTCTTTGTTCTTCCTCCTTCTTCTCCTCCTCCTCCTCTATCACCCCAATAGGCATGAGAGTGTGGGGATTGAACTTGCTGCGAAGGGCTCCAATGATGCCAACCCTGTTTCAAAAGGAGTCATTGATGTAACTGAAACACCAGGGCTAAGGAAAACTGGGGTGGGGCATGGAATTTGCAGCTTTACATAGAAAATTGCAAAGAACTTTATCTTTTGTTGGGTCAGGCATTACCCTGAGGGAAAACTTTGCCTATGTGCACAGGGATCATGCACCAATTAAGTCCCCAAATCCTGCTTTCCCACCATGCAGTGGGACTACATTGGTCCTGCTGGGTCTGGGAAGCAACATGGAGTCAGGAGCCTTAAGTGTCAACCATCCCTTGCAGAAATACAGCCAACAGCCACGGAAACAGCGCCTTACTTGGGTGTAAGCTCAACAGTTGAGTAGTCCGGCAGGTCCTTGCTGCTGCAGGTTGGAAGGGTTCTGCCCCGATGCAGGTAATGAGTCTGGAAGAGATACTGAGCGTTGTCTTTGGGCAGGGGCAGTAGCGTGCTGAGCACCGGCGAGCGCTGGCCAACGACGCTCTTTATCGCTGGGCGTCTGGCATATACACTCCTTCAGAAAGAACAAATGGGCTTTAGTTTGATCCCGGTGATGCAGTGCGATCTCCCCTATGTGCCAGGATAACAAGCAAGGAGTGGTACCTGTGATAGGGAAAGATAACTTTCCTCTGATCGGCAGAGACATCTGTTTTCTGCAGGTTGGGGCTGTTCTTTTCTCTCAATGCGGGGTTAAATATGTCAGAGCGAAGAAGCCTGCCCACTTCTTCCTGAATCTCTTGGAAGTGCTTCCGTCTGAACACCACCCAGGCCACGTATGTACAGAAGTTGTAGAAGCACTAAACAGAAACAGAGCCCAATCTTATCGAATACGGCTGTGCTACAGAGAAAGCCACAGCATACAAAGGGGAGGCCCAAGTTATCTGCTGGCGTAACTCCACTGACGTCAACAGAGATACATCAGCATAGAATATGACCCAGTATCACAGCATATTCTTTACAGTAGAGACTTGTGGCACAGTAGAATGTCTCTTAATGTGACACTTCCCATGACCAATGGCCATTTTTAGAGCCAAACACCCTGAGTCCTGTTCAGGCTGCTTGTGTTTCAGTTGGGAACAGTAGTGTCTCCCCACACTGAGTCACTGTAATGTCATAGGGATTAAGTGGTGAACAGGACATTACTTTATAAAAATTTATCGAGAAAACTGGAAATGAAATTACATACCGAATACTACTACAAGAAATGAGATCACCGCATCTCATCCTTGCTTGGCAACTTCAGTATTAAAAGGCCAAAGCTTAGATGTTCACCTAGTTAGTGCCTGGTTAAATACCAGGGATACTTGGCACAGGCTGAACGTGTCCCCATTACATAGAATTTCTGCTAAGAGCTGGTCTAGGCCAGAAACTTACGTAGCTATAGCTACATCTCTTCGGTGGGAAAAATCCACACCGGTGGGTTGTAGCTGTGCCGACCTAACCCCTGGTATAGACAACACTAGGTTGACGGAAGAATTCTTCTGTCAACCTAGTAACAGCCTGTCGGGGAGGTGGATTAACTATATTGTCGGGTTGGTGTAGGTAGCGTCTACACAGAAGTGCTAATTTCCGCAGCTGTGCTGCTGTAGCGTTTCAGGTGTGGACAAGCCCTAAGTAAGCACATCACAATCCACTGGAGTCCAAAATATCGTATTGGTTTCAAATGTTTTCTATGAATCTGGTGAAGTATGGTATCTGGAAATTAATTGTCAAAACCTGTTCACGGAGCTATTCCTGCCTTGACATCTAGAAACATTACTGTGAATGATGGGATATGTTACTGTCGTCTTTAAGACTGTTACATTTCTGAATCATACAGTGCTAGGCTCACGGCTGCAATTGTGAACTTTGGATTTAACCCGAATGGAAGTTTCAAACTGAACTCTATTTTCTTGCTGATTTTTTTCCTTTCATCACTTGCAAACTGCTTTGTTACTGTAGGGTTGCTCATGAAGATTTTGAGCTGCTTTGTTTTATTTTCTGTAGGGACAATGAGGAACAACACGGAGGCCTTCAAAATTGGAGTAAAAGAGCACACCAAGTGATGTAAAACACAGGACAAAATTGGTGGCTGACCCACTTTCTCAGTGTCTTGTCTCAGCAGGAACAATTCTGAGGAAGTGCGTGTTAGTGACAATTTAAACAAACTCACTGCTTTCTCCACCACTAGGTATCCTGGCCCAGAGCCTCATTGGAAGCCATACTGATTTACACCACTGACTTCCACAGAGCTAAATCAGCTTACACCAGCTGATGATCTTGCCCAATATCTTGAACCCAGGGCAGTTACCATTTCTGACGCTTACTCATTTCATCTTATTCTAGGATTAGCGAAAAATCTCAGTGTCTATCCACAAATGTCTCTTTCTTACCTCAAAGAACTCTCGGTCCTTCTGTGATGATGATGTTTTTCTCCTAAGATAATCAACAATAGTAAAAAATTAATAGCCGGAGTTATGCTTTCAAGTCTCTGAACAGCATACTGGACACAAATCAGATGGCTACCACCAAGCTGACATTTCACCAGCACAGTAAGGCTGGTTGCTGAGCAACCATCTTTACCAGCAATGCAGAGGCCCAGTGCCCAAGAGAAAGGCAGGATTTCTGGACTGACTCAGAAAGAAAAGAAAGAAAATGCACCACACTATGTGGCTTAGCTAATTCAATCGGCCAGAGACCGAATGTCATGGGCCTGATAGTTGATGATAGATGATACCATACCTGAGGCTCCTATTAATTTCCAATAGAGTTTTGGGTTCTGTCTCTATTAAGATTGGGCCCTGTGGGTGGGATTTTAAAAAATACTCAGCCTTGGTCTAATTTCACAGTCGATGGAAAAACTCTCATTGACTTCAATGGGGGCATAGCCAGGATGGGAGTAGTGTCCGCTCAAAGCTGAAAGACGATACAGGAGACATGGAAAGGGAGAGGATTTCTGGGACTCAGAGAGGAAATGTAAAACTCGCAGAAGAATGACAAAGCTTTAGGAGAACGGCCTCTGTTAAAGTAACGGTAGCGTTCCTCGTGAAAGGCTTGCTCTGGAAGTACATCGATCTGATTCACACTTGTGCCAAGCGTTTGGGACACCGGGCCGTGGACATACCTGTAGATCTGGAAGACAGAACCCCCACCTACGAAGAGTCATTCAATCATTCTGCAAGGGGGCAGACTTTGCTACCGCGGAATGGGGAGCAATTTCCCCCCTAATCCAGGCCCTACAGATTCCTGCAGGACCTGGGTAGATCCTAAGGGATGTGCAAGAGGCTCTGTGCCTCCATGCCAGCACTCAGGGCCACTGTAGCTTTCCCTGGTTTCCCAACAGTGCAGCGCCAATTGTTCCACACAACCAGGGCTTCCCCAGCTGCCACTGCACCCAGAAATCTCTGTACAGAGGGGAGAGCAAAAGTGATATGCTTTAGGCTGCATGAATTGTTCACTGGCTTTTTTACTGGCCAGGAGAAAGATGTGCCTCCCTCCCAGCCCCACTCCATTCCTCTACCCTCTTTCCCCAAACCTGACACCTCCCCAGCTGCAGATCCCAAACCCCATGTGCTATGCAGGGTTCAAGGTAAGGAGAGATGATGGCACAGAGGCAGCTGACTCCCTTCAGCATGGGAAGGGTAGGAGCCCCTAAGCTTAACAGTGGCCAAGCAACGTGGCCCATTGTCACTGCGGAATTCTAAAGTCACTTCAACGTATTTTGTTGCTCATCAGTCCCTGTAATGCGCTATCAGCCACGAACATTATAATCGTGAAATCTAACAGTGGATTAAGTAAAATGACCCCTTAAGAGCTGATTTCACCTTTTAGCACGATGCAGCTTGTGCAGTCCCTTAATGACAAAATCCTCCAACTGCTTTCTGCATTCTAGGAAACCCAACCACTCTAAATGAAAGATTGACAGAAAATAGCCTTTCAACTGGAGCCCAGCAGGGCTGTGGTCTCCATCCCTCTCCCTTCCAATGCTAACCATGTAGGGGGAGGTAAACCCAAGAAAACTGCTCAAGGTAAAACTTCCTAAAGTTAGTGGGAGACTTTAGTTCCTGTGTTTGGTGCACTCTTACTCATTAGCTAAGAAAATGATGACGGAGTTAGGAAAAAGGTAAATTTCAACAAGCTCAGTAGGGGGCATTGTAAGAAACATGTGAATGGCTAAGTGAGTGAAGTGCATCCCGTGCACTAGAAACCCAGTCAGAAGGAGTTTGTAGAACTGGCAGTGAGTCTGCAGAAATGAACGCATTAGACATAGTGGAGGAAAGCGTAGCCAAACCCAGATGCTACATTAAGCAGAGGCGTGTATGCTTATGAAAACACAATGTTCTCTAACTTTTATGGGACCCTGCATCCTGCATGTGGATGCAACTGAAAATAAATGCTTCATATGCCATTTTAGCAGCTCTCTGATCCACAGCTATGTGTTTTATGGACCAGGGACCACAACAAGGTCCGTGTGAGTCCTGCCTCAGACTTCAAGTGGGGCCCCGCTTTAGCCATATTTGTGTAAGTAATGTATGCAGCTCTGGGGACACAACCTATTTTTTCCCATTATGACAAAATGCCCAGAAGGAAATTGGCACTATAAAAAAATTGCACAATCTGTCCCAGCAGTTTCAGAGGAGAAAGCTAGACACACCTATTCCTTCCTCAGGGTTGGAGACATAAAAGAACTAGAGCTCATACACACAAATAGGTTTGCTGGGGAACTCCTCAAAACACAGTCTGAGATAACATCAAAACAGGACTCCTAAGCTGCGCTTCACAAACAATTCAATCATTATTAAGTTGCATGTGGATACCATTTGAAGCCTCATGCTACTCTTCCTCCAGAATAGACTCCTTTCTAAACCCTTGGAGAAAACTTCACAGGAACAATTAATAACTTAACAGCTGGGTAGGAATAATTATAGTACAGCTGGGTGGGAAATGCTTTTCCCATCCCTGGAAAAATGTTGAGATTTCAAAAAAAAAATTCCCATTCCAAAGTGGGACAAAAAGTCGAAATCTCAAACCAACAAACTGAGAAACAATCAGGCTTGGGTCAGCTGAAACATTTCATTTCAATCTTTTTGAAATGTTTCGGTTTTGACCTATTTGCATTTTTAATTAAAACAATATATAATTAGCTTAGATTTCTAACTGAAAAGTCATATGGAACCAAAGCAACAAAAGTTGTCATTTAAAAAATGCTGAAGTGTACCATTTTAGCAATTTCAGAACTTTTTTTCCCCAGAAGCTTTTCAAATCGAGAAACTGACCCTGTCCCATAAATAGTTTCAAAGAATCAGTATTTTCTAACAAAAACACTGAATTGAAAAATTCTCAACCAGCTCCAATAATTAGTAAATGTTGATCAGTGTGACACAATCACATTTGTTTTAGGCAGCCTATGGAATTCCCAGTGACCATTCAGCCATTTCAATGCTAATCTAAGTCAATTTGGGAAAGTTTATATATTATTTATGTAATTGCAAAACATGTTTGTATCTTTCACAGGTGGATGGATGGATAGAATCAAATACATTCATGGTGTGTTGGGTTTTCAGTTGCCTTCAATGGGAGCAGAGGTAGGCCAAAGCTGAGCGCTTTTGAAAATGCCACCCTTACTTTAGATTAGATAGATAGATATTTTCAAAAGCACTCAGCATTGGCCTATGTCTATGCCCTTTGAACTCAATTGAAAATCCCACCCATAATGAATATACTTGATTGCCTCTCATCCCTCTTCCCACCCTTCCTATATTGTTTGTCTTCTTAGGCCATGTCTATACTACAAAATTAGGTCGACCTAATTTACATTGGCGCACAACCACCACAGTTATTAAATCGCTTGTGGGCGTGCACACTTGGCTCCTTGTGTTGGTCCTGCGCATCCTCACTGGGAGCGCTTGTGTCCATTGTATGGTCAGTGTGGGGCACTGTGGGACGGTTCCTGAAAGCCAGTAACAGGCAATGTATCTACATGGTATCTACACTGATGCTGCGTCGGCTTAATTACATCGACTGTGACTCTACTCTGCTCAGGAAAGTGATGTTACCAAATCAGTGTGGAGAGGCCTTTATGTTGGCGGGAGCCAAATTTAAATGAAGATGCTTGGACAGCTAGGTTGACACAAGGCAGCTTACGTAGACCTACCCATGTAGTGTAGACCAGGCCCTAGACTCTAAGCTCTTTGAGGCAGGGACCACATCTACCTCTATGTTTCTACAGAGTCTGGCACAGTGGGGCCCCGATCCTCTTCAGAGCCTCTGGGCACAATTGTAATGTAAATACTAAATAATACTGACAATTCTCATACACATCTCTTCACTTTTTACCCAGATTGTTGCAGGGTGTTTTTTTTTAATTAACTTCTCTCTATATAGCTATAACCCTGCTCCTTTCCCTCTGCCAGGAAAGAGAAGGGAGAGAACTGGCAGCAGACTCGGTAAGTAGGGCAGAGCTCCTGTTCCACTGATTTCTTGTCCAGAGAGTTTTATCCTAGCAAGGACAGTGAGTAGATTAGTTCTTCAGAGCCAGTAGCTCTAGCTGGCCCAGAGAAGACATTGCACAAATTGGGTCTTGTACCTGCAGCCTTTGAAGCTGTATTACAGTCTATGCTCCAACTGGAAAAATAAAATGCTGGCATGATCCTCCCTGTCCAATCAGCAAGAAAATGAAAACAACCCTACAGCACCACCCCAAACTGCAGTCTGCCCAGAGATCCAGCAGCTGGTCACACAATGCTGTGTGTGCTGGTCACACAATCCTGTGACTCCAGGGTGCACAGGGAGTTCTGTGCTGTGCTCTTTACTCCTCATGCTTCAGGGCCTCATGATATGGGGCACACACTGGCAATCTACATCTGGAGGGACTGGGGAACAGCTTGGTCATGGAAGTAGGTAGCAGAAGGCTTCAGCAACAGGACAGCAACAGTGTGGATGGGCTGTGCCAGCATAGTACATTGGTGCATAGCAGTTCACTGATCACAGGGAGGTATGTGACATAGCACTGGTATATTACATGGATTAATTAGTTTACCTTTCTCCTTCTAAGAGGTATTAACCTTCCCTCCTCCCTGCTACGTTGCCCTCACAATCTTCTCTGAGGCTTTGGAAATGGCAATTAATGTCAGCACTGTCATTTGCCCAGTTGCCTGTGCTGGACCCACTCAATACCACATCGCTCCTATAGCCACCAAGGCTTCTGCACAGCTGGATCTGAGCTGCAAGTCAGGTCTCCAAAGCCCCGCTGCAGTGTGTTGCAGTCCTATGGCCTGTGTTATGCAGAAGGTCAGACTAGAGGACACAGTGGTCCCGTCTGGCCTTACAATCTATGAATCACTTGGCAGGCCTCCTATTTATAACAAAAGTCTATAACATTTTCCACACTGCTCACTTGGCCCTGGCCAATGCTTTCCCTCCTGCAGTGCTCACTTGGACTGGATTATTGTGGGCTTTTGTCTTTGTCAAAGAAAAGGTCTGGCTAGACTGCAAGTGGGAGATGTGACTGCAGCACATCTAGACATACCTGAGTTACCTTTGATCTAAGTGAGTTCAAAGCCAGCGTGAGTAACACTAGCAATGAAATCACAGCACATGGAAGGCTGCACAGGTTAGCCCAGTCCGCCGGGAACACCAGGGCACAGCCGCCACCCATACTGCTGTGGCTTCAATGCTATTCTTACTCGAGCTAGCTTTGATCTAGCTAGATCACAGCTGACTTGGGTATGCCTACACCTGCTGCAATCACTCCTCCTGAGTGCAGTGGCAATCTCCATCTGGAGGGACTGGGGAACTAGCTAGATCACAGCTGACTTGGGTATGCCTACACCTGCTGCAATCACACCTCCTGAGTGCAGTGCAGACATACCCAAAATGAGGGCCCTGGCCCATGCGTGGACTGGCTGGATGTCAGGTGTAATGGCAACTATTGCCCCCACAAGCAGTGTAAAGTCAAGGTCGATGTAGTTAGGTCAACGCAGTGTCAGTGTAGACACCATGTTGCTTATGTCGATTGTTACGGGCTTTCAGGAGCCATCCCACAATGCCCCACACTGACTACAATCAATACAAGTGTACCTGGTGAGGAGTCATCATAGGGAAAATTACTCAGTGCATTTCCTTACTTTCCACAAGCCATGTGATGCTGCTCAGCCATTCCTAGTCCAAGAATAAGGATGCAGTACACCTTGGCAAGGTGTTTCTTGGTTCCTGTTAGCTTAGCCAATGTCTCCTCCCGTTCTTTTTGGTCTAACACACTGGGGTTTCTGTTTTAAAAGAAGGAAAAAGAATTATTTTAAAGGGTGTTTTGTTTAGGTGAGATACGTCTGAATGTTTATGAAAGGAAAGAATATGTATAAACCATCACACTGCATAACCAACCCAGAGGACCCGTTTGCAGTCAGATTGATTTAGAGCATTTTCAGGGCTGGTGGGGCAACACAGCATGGGACTTGGCCCCATAAGTTCTCTCTGACCCTGCGGGGTTTGCAAGCTCCACATCTACAGACTGCCAGGGGAATCTCTCTGGTTTTATCAAGCTTGTGAGCCCTTCTTGTAGCCTAGACATGGACCCTTGGGACTTCTTGCAGGTTCAGATATACACCATATATGGGCACACTTCATTGTACAATTGGTGCCACACTGAGCAAACATCTCCAAAAGCCTTCAAAAAAATGCTGAAAGGTTCTCATCCTCTTTTAGGACAAATTAATAAAGCAAATGTAGAACTCTCAGACTAAGCCATTTCTGAAATATGAGATTCCAGGAACAATAAAGGTAGAAGATTATTTTTAGAATGTGAAGAAAACACTTGTTTTTATGTTTTCTAGCTCAAACTGCCACCCATGGGGTGGAGTGACTTTCACTGCTTTTTGGAAGGATGGCTGGTTGAGTTTGGAGTTCTTTGCTCAGTGTAGCTGTACCTGTAAGAAATCTGCTACTACCCAGGCTGGGACTCGTAAAGAGTCAGAAAAGCACCAAGTAAAGATAAAACACAGAGGTTGTCTTTCTTTACCATACCCAGATCTGAAACCAGATCAACAGGGTCATGGGAAAAGGAATCTAGATGGACCCAGAGGGGCTTTGAGATGAATGCCTCTATAACCGGAGGGTCTGGCTGGAGAATCTTGCCCGCATGCTCGGGGTTCAGCTGATCGCCATATTTGGGGTCGGGAAGGAATTTTCCTCCAGGGTAGATTGGCAGAGGCCCTGGAGGTTTTTCGCCTTCCTCCGCAGCATGGGGCAGGGGTCACCTGCTGGGCAGGGGTCGCTTGCTGGAGGATTCTCTGCGACTTGAAGCCTTTAAATCATGATTTGGGGACTTCAATAGCTGAGTCAAGGGAGAGAATTATTCCAGGAGGGGGTGGGTCAGCTTTTGTGGCCTGCATCATGCGGGAGGTCAGACTAGATGATCATAATGGTTCCTTCTGACCTTAAAGTCTCTGAGGCTATAAAAAAAAAAAAACCTTCCAAAGCAAGAATGTTTGAAACGCAGAGGTAATCAGTGCGTTCAGTCAGTTACGTACTCTTTACCAAGAGTCTAACTATTCACTGTTTCAGTGGACAGCATCTTGCCTTTCCGGATGGAGACACTAGCAATTTCAGGACCTGCAGGCTGTCTTTCACCAGCCATGAGATCATCTTACTGGTCGCAGCCCGCAGCTCTACCAGCGAATCCAAGACCACGTATGTGAAATCACATTTATGATTTATGGATCTCGTTTATTTATTTATGAATAAGGCTACATTTTAGTCACAGGTATTTTTAGTAAAAGTCACGTACAGGTCACAGGCAGTAAACAAA
Source organism: Trachemys scripta elegans (assembly GCF_013100865.1). NCBI lineage: Eukaryota > Metazoa > Chordata > Testudines > Emydidae > Trachemys > Trachemys scripta. Next base: position 16,534,001 of record NC_048301.1, on the reverse strand, counting down.
AATTCACAGCCCGTGACCTGTCCATTACTTGTACTATATACCCCTGACTAAATCTTGGGAAGGGAGGCGGCTCGGGGGTGCTGCGGGTGCTCGGGAGGGGGCAGCCCGGGGGCACCATGGGTGCTTGGGGGGGTGCAGCCTAGGGGGCACTGCGGGTGCTCATGGGGGGGCGGCACAGGGGGCACCACAGGTGCTCGGGGGGCCAGCCCAGGGGGGGCTGCAGGTGCTTGGGGGGGCAACCCGGAGGTGCTGCAGGTGCTGGGGGGAGCAGCCCGGGACACCTGCAGGTGCTGGAGTGGGTGGGCAGTGGCATGCAGCCCGGGATCCGCACTGGTGCTGGGAAGGGCAGGGCTGGCAGGCTCCCTACCCGGCTCCTCGTGGCTCCCCGGAAGCAGCAACATGTCCCTCCCTCAGCTCCTAGCTCCTCACACTGTCCCTGCCTCAAGTGCCGGCTCTGCAGCTCCCATTGGCCGGGAACTGAGGGAAGGACATGTCGCCACTTCCAGGGTGCCCCCCAAGGTAAGCGCTGCCCACAGCCCTCACCTCCTCCTACGCCCCAACCCCCAGCCCCCTCCCACACCCAAACTCCTGCTGCTGGGGGGAGAAGGGGCGGTGGCCTGAGACTGCCCTAGCAGCAGCCAGTGCTATGGAAGTGTCTACATTTAAATTTCATTCCCGCTGACATAACTCCCCTGCTACGCCAACTTAATAACTCTACCTCCATAAGCACTGTAGAGTCAAGGTCAATGTACTCAGGTCGACAGTGTCAGTGCACTGTGTTACTTATGTTGACTGTTACTGGCTTTCAGGAGCCATCCCACAACGCCCCACACTGACAGTACAATCAATACAAGCACTCCTGGTGAGGACATGCACCGTCGACACAAGGAGCACAGTGTAGACACGCACAAGTGACGTAATTACTGCAGAAGCTGCATGCCAAGGTAAGTTAAGTCGACTTAATTTTGTAGTGCAGACATGGCCTTACATTGTCAGACAGACACCTCACCTATGGATGTGGAGTTTATCAATCCTACAGACAGGGCCGTCCCTAGGGGGTTGCGGCACCCGGGGCGGAAGTGATGGATTTGTCTCTTTTGCGACCGACCACATCTGCCAATCACACCAGCCCACGGGGCCCCCAGACTGCGGGGCCCAGAGCGGTCACCCCAATTTGCCCTACCCAAGGGACGGCTCTGCCTACAGAGCCAAAGACAAATCCTCAGCAGTCTATCCCACAAAAACAAACAAAGTAGTCACACTTTATATTAAGGCTCCACTCACAAATGGATTATAAAGGATTGAGTGAGAGAAGTGGGAGAAACACAAAAGGAGACAGAGAAGGCTGTATAGTCACAGAAGCACTGGTAGCATAACCCTGAGAAAAAGCTGATAGAGAGAGAGAGAGAGATTTTAGTAACAGTGCTAGCTGAAAAGAGGCTTGGAACTCTGGGAAAAGAAACTATCTCCTGTTGTTTGATTCCTCCTGTGTTCATCAAAACAGGACTTTGGTCATCTTTGTAAATAAACAGGAGTGCATCAAAGAGATAACTGATTCTGTCATCAAGTTCTCCTCCTAACGAAACCAACCCACAGGACCCTGCATTTTGTCTAACCACTTGGGTCAAAACGAGATAACAGTATATAACCATCTCACAAATACTTCTCATGCTGCAACATGCTTATAACATCTAATCACGCTTTATAAACCATTTATAAGTGGAGCCCTAAAACGAAGTGTGGCCCAAAAATCAAATCTTCCTTAGGCACAAGACCACAGATGAAAAATTTCAGGTGGAATCTATTTATGTAAGGACACTGGTGGGGGTTAAAATCAGGCCTATGATGGAAAGCTATTTTCAACCTTATCTACTTTGGAATTTCTATTGTAGCTCCATAATATATGGACATTAATTTGGCAGGTTGCTGGACATAACAACCTGCTAAGGGTTGATATGTCAAATCCTGCTGGAAGCTAGGAAACAGGTTGAAACGTCACAAGCTGCTGACTGACTAACTTTGTGCAGAGGGAGACACACCTTTGCTCATTTGTAATAGCTGCTGTAAATTATGTGGGACACTAGTGAACTCCTATCTGATTACTTGGGGCCCTATCTTGCACACACAAAGGGCTGGGCTTAATGCTTACTACCACGATTCATCCCAGTGAAGAAAAAGGAAATATAAGTTGTAGTTGATTAGCACTGCAGTAGTACCTAGAGGTTCCAGTTGAGATGGTGGCCCCATTTCACTAGGGACTGTGTAGGCACAGTAGGCACAATAAGACGCAGCCCAGGCCCCAAAGAGCATACAGTCTAAATAGACAAGACAGACAAAGGAGAACTAACATATTAGGAAGGGAGGAGAGACAATTCTCAGTAGTGAGCAGTATGTCTAGGACGATGTGTTTGTAGGATTGGGCCCTCCATCTTTAACACTGTAAACTGTGCCTGGTTGTGTCAGCATTTCAAAACATACCTGTAATGCTCCCCTTGTAGATAAACGACCTTTACATTCAAATGTCCCAACAGAGACAGTAATGGGAAATCTAGTCTGTATCTATTATGAGCCCAATCCTGCAGCAGTCCTTGCTCATGTGTGGTGTCCCATTGAAGCAATGATACTATTCACTTGAGTAAGGCCTGCCTGCACGGGGAGAGTCAGGCCCTGTGTCCTTAAATCAGTAAAGTCTCTTACTTACACCATAAAAGATTTGGGTTTCTTTTCCAGGGCAATTTTTTCCAGATAATACGATAAATAGAAAAGCAGAGCCATGAGGAACTCATCCAGCTGCTTACTCCTAAATGGAAGACAACAAGATTACATTCATGTATGTAATACTACTGATGTCAGGCGGAACCTAAAAACATGTCCTTGCCCCGAAGCGCCTACAGTCTACCAACACTTAGTACTTAGGCTAGAGCTTCCTAGTAGACCTATTCATAGTAGTAAGTACTACACCCACTAGCAAGGGTTTGCAGGGACATGTCCCTACAGAAATACTAATCAAAGCAGTCCAAGAAACATGCTGAAGGGTGGATCTGCATGTGGACATTCCAGGAGATGGGCCTTCTGAAGCAGGTGGGTTATAAAACATATGACTTCTGTGTACAAAATACACCGTTAAGTGTCAAGTATCAGAGGGGTAGCCATGTTAGTCTGAATCTGTAAAAAGCAACAGAGAGTCCTGTGGCACCTTTAAGACTAACAGAAGTATTGGGAGCATAAGCTTTCGTGGGTAAGAACCTCACTTCTTCAGATGCAAGTCGTTCTTACCCACGAAAGCTTATGCTCCCAATACTTCTGTTAGTCTTAAAGGTGCCACAGGACCCTCTGTTGCTTTTTACCGTTAAGTGTGGAACCCGCATTTAAAAGTCCAAGCAGAAAAACGCCTCTCTTCCCAAGTGATCATTCCCTTAGGGCTAGATTGTGTATGTAGACCGGGCCCTGAGCAAAAGGTAGTGAGGAAGTGGTACCACCCCATTGTGCCTCAGGGACGTATCTCTGAGGTATAATTCCTTCTCTGTTTCCCTCTTGTTCTGGGCAGCAAGGAAGTAATTTACTGCTGACAAATACCAACAGCAAATTCTGACACCTTCTGCACCAGCTCAGCAGTTCTAGTATTGGCAGCGCAGAACAAAGGCTCCACCTTGTTCTTTCCTCCCTTCTAGGGCCTTGTGCCAGACCCGATGTGTGAGTAAGTCTGCATGGGGATGCAATTAGAATTACTATCCTGCATGAGTGTTGAGCCCCAAATCACAATCTAGCCCTTAGTAAACACAGTGAAAGACCCTTTCATAAGAGTAAGGGAATTACCTTGTTGTTCTCTGCTAGGGCTGAAATGCATTTGGTAGCACTTTCCACTGAACTTTATAGTTGACAGAGGAGAGATTTTAAAGCTCTACTATTTCGCTCTCCACTTTTTATAAGCTCTGAATCCATCACCATCAGTTATTAAAACACACAGCACACACACACAAAATTCTTAGAACAAATTCCAGACTACATACCTCATAACTGCTGTAAAAGAAGATATATGATATGATTCATCTTCTTGTACCAGAAACAAAGCAGCATCTAAAAATGCACCAAGTGGAAAAAATGGATGTCAAAAATATTTCTGAGGAAATACTTTCCTAATCTGTAAGGATAACACTGTGCTGAGACCAAATGACAGTGTTTACTCACATTTAACATCGTCTAATGTAACACACGCATTTTGTCCCCGCTTCGACAGCCTAGGGGATTTCTCTTCTTGTATATTCATTCTTTTCTCAGGGAATCTTGCACCAAACAAATCTCGAAACATACTAGGAGTCGATCTACAGGCGGGATTTAAAATACGCTGTTAATTCCACTTATTTGGGTTACAATCAGATACAAGTTTGCTGTTAACATCTGGGATGTTCTCTTTCCAGTTGATTCAATTTAAAGATGTAGTAGTTAAAAAAGGTTTAGATGAATACTCTGAAGACTTTCTTTCTTTCTTTCTTTCTTTAACAAGCTATTGCAAGTAGACCACGTTCAGCCAACCAAGATCCTTCAACTCTTCAGAGCACTTCTGAATGTGGTTCTTTCATTTGGTAATATAATAAATTGTGACCATACTACTTAGGTCAAAGACATTTTAGGTTATGGGTGGTAAAGAGGAAAGTTAACTGTGTCTTTTAGTGTATGCCAATCTAGTCCATGTGTAACATAAATAATAATGGTAACAACAAATTCTTGAGGGGGCCACTTGGGGATCTGGGACAAAATCAGTACTTGGTCCTGCTAGTGAAGGCAGGGGGCTGGACTCAATGACCTTTCAAGGTCCCTTCCAGTTCTAGGAGATGGGATATCTCCATTATTAAAAAAAAAAAAATTAAGTGCTTTACAAACATGAATTATTTAATCCATCCTCACAAGACCCCCTCTCTATAGATAAGTATTATTGTCCCCATTTTAACAGATGTGGAAACAGCGGCAGAGATGTTCAGTGACTTGCCCACGACCAAAAGGAGCTGGAGTCAGAGCTAGGAATAGACATTAGGAGTTCCTGGCTCCCAGTCCTGTGCTCAGACCACTAACCACGCAGCCTGAAATGACTGCTGAAGTGACAGATTTACTTTCTGCCTTACATACTTCATTAAAACAAGATAAAATATAGATTCTTAAAACTATGGGCAAAAGTTTCCACCCAAATAATGCTGCTTTCCTGTTTTAACCAAGTGAGTTTAAACTGGAATACCTGTCTAGTGTTTTACTACCCATTTCCTGAAAATGGATGGTTTTGCCCTTCTTGAGTTTCTCTTTAGCATCTGCGGCGGGGATGGAGCTGTAACACATACAGAGTGAACATTCAGAAAGGTAAAGTGCAACTGGACAGGGAAGTGGTGCAACAAATTCAGTATATACTGGAATGTAACATCCACATGTTTGGGCCTCCCTGTGACACTGAGACAAATCTCTGAACGGTGATTGGGTCAGGGTATCAGACATTGCTTTTGCTATCCATCGAGGCAGGTTTAGAAAGGGACAAATACATCTGACGAATTTCATATCCTCCCACTCCTGTATCTGCCACACAGAGCACTGCAAGGTAGGAGAGAGATAGGAAGGGAAAGGTTGTTTCCTGACCTACGGCCTGCTCCTGCTCCAACTGAAATCAATGAGCCCCTGACTGGGCTCTTACTCCTCTTTTGTCTCTGAGAGGATAGGCTTGAAAAGTGAGCCACCTTGTTCTAGAGTTTGCGGTCAGGGTCCCTGTACACTGTGGTACACAAGAAACTCACTAATCCTTACAGGGCAAGCAGGCAGGCAGGGAGCAGCACACCTGAAGACAGCAGAGAGGCTGGTAGACTTGCTGGGACCCATTATTTAAAGGGGCATGTGTGATGGGCAGACAAAGCAGCAGGAGTAGGGAAGAGACAGTATACACAGGAGAAATCCACACCTGAGGAAGATCCGGAATGCATATGAAAGGGGCGGGGAGGCAGCAAGTGGGAGTCATGTGTGACCGACTCCAAATCATCCACCCTGCATGGCACATACTCACACTGTCAGCTGTTTCGGGAAAGAACAGGAAGCCTATATTTTTTTTCAGTGGCCCAAATTTTTTGTAGATTTCGGCCCATTAAAGTCTTAATCCACAACTGCCACAAAAATGTAAAAAAATAATAATGTTTAAGAGCAATATCACCCCTTGACAGGTGCAGTTGCATTATGCCTACAGTTCCTGGGTGCTTGAAAGTACTTCAGGGTCAAACATAGCAGTGGACACAGCTCCATGTCTTCAGTGAAGTTGCACCCAATGCATCAGTTCTGAATTTGGCCCTTGGCTTTCAGAGCATTGTCTCAGGCATGTGCCTATCTGATATAACATGCTGGAATCCTCTTGTAGTGAACACTGCAGGAGAGCAGTGCAAAGTAAATGTCACTAACATATTCAGTATTTCTATAGCAAATTTCTCTTTCCATTCATCTACTGGGGTAAACGACAATACATTCTACAGAGTGAAAGTTAAAAAGCTATTCCCTCCACAGGGAAAACAAATATGTAGGGCCTGGTCCTGCAGTTCATATTTGGGCAAATATCCCATTGGGATCCAATTTTTACCTGTATAAGGACTGCTGGATCAAGGCCTTAGTTTGTACATTTTAAAAATTGTAACTTTTACCTTGCAAATTCAAGTGTTTTGGTATCCTCTTTCCAGTACCACACCCCTGGGGCTATTTTTGTCATCTATAAAAATTAAAATATAATGTCATGTGTAAACTCTTTAACTACTTTTTAAAATCTAATCCAGGCATATTCTCAACCCAATTAAACAAAGTATTCATAATACAAACACTATGTAGTTTGACCATAGTTTGGTCTGTCTCAATTGTCCATTTCACCCACATGTTGTCAGGCAAGTCCCTGAAATTGGTTCCTGAGCTGGCCAAACAGACAAAATCTTTGGGGTCAAAAACTGACCGACTAAGGAAGAGAAAAATGGGTTTTTAATTCTTTTTTGCTTATTTCAGATTCTAAAGAAGGCCTGAAAGGTTTACTGGGGGGTTTTAACTTTTTTTTAACATTAGAAATGTAAATCATGCTTACATTGGAAGACTCTGGAGAACTAGTAAATGCAAAGCTATTAAGAACAGAAAGGGGTTTAGTCAGGCTCTTTAAAATACATTATTTTTTGTTTGTTTCTGGTAACATCTTTTTAACTTCAAGGACTATTTAAGACTTTGGAGAAAGGAAATCTTTGTTAAAGATTCAGCAGGTTCCTTGCTCATTTAACTTAGGTATGAAGAGTTCGCAAAACATCTTTTAGACCTCCCAGTGGTCATCCAACAAAACCAGAGAAGATAAGATTTTATATTCTTTATATTTCCAAGTAAAAAATAAGGAGAAAAAACATTTGGAAGGGAAAAAACCCCCACCAAAAACCTTTCAGTCTTCTTTATACATCATTAAAAAGGAAAGATTGCAAAGGCTTAAAAAACCCTTTGCAGGTCACCTTTAAGATAACATGCATCCAATTGCTGGGACCCTTGCTCTTCAGTTAAGGATAATTAGTTTAAATACAGTATTGCATTAAGGTTTTCTGTCACTTTTTGCCAGCTGACCAACCAGTCTCACAGAAATCCACACAGACTCTGACTCAGTTCTAAAATGTTGTCAGAACACTGGACTTAAGGCTTGTCTACACAGCCCCCACAGTCACAGTGTGGATGACAGGGGTGTGAATTGCAGTGCCTTGTGTAGATCCTGCTAGCATGACGTAAAGGGCTATGTTTCAAACAGGACTATGCTAACGTAAACTTGGTAACTTTTAGATCACATTAGCAGGGACCACCTGGGGTAGTGAGAGCGCAACACTTTAATGTGCACTGGAGTTCACATGCCAGAAGTTCGCATTGCAGGGCCATGTGGACAAGACCTTAGAATATCAAAATAATTTCATGTCAGCAGAAGGCAACCTGCATAATGGTTAGAACCCTGAACGGGGAGTCAGGAGATCTGGGTTTTATTCCTGATGCTCACACTAACCAATTGTTTGATCTTGCCCTCTTTGGGCCTCAATTTTTCCAACTGTACAATGGAAATAAAAAAAACCTTTTTTCAAGTGCTTTGCAATCCTCTGATGAAAGGGATGGCATAAATGCAGGATCTTGAGATTGCAAACATGGGATTATCAATTCAGTTAAAGATCAAGTAGAAGGTGATGATTAGTGATGCAGGAGATGGATAATGAGATACAAGTGTAAACAATGATAGCAAAATGGAATAAAGAACTTAACTGTGTCTGCAAACTATACCGTGCAGCCATAACTCTCTGGCTGCTCGCTTAAATGTGTGGTCACATATGGTCATTAAAACCAAAATGGCAGGTGGTTTAATTTGTATTGAAGTCTTCTGATAGCAAACAATTACAATTCTTCCTGATATAGTACAGCACCTTCCACCACCAGAAGATCTCTAAGAAGGCAACTTCCCTAGGAGATAAGTGTCACTAACATGTTAAAACAAGGAGGAGTCCTTGTGGCACCTCCATGCATCAGATGAAGTGGGTTTTAGCCCATGAAAGCTTATTCTCAAACAAATTTCTTAGTCTCTAAGGTGCCACAAGGACTCCTCTTTATTTTTGCTGCTACAGACTAACACGGCTGCTATTCTGAAACCTGTCACTAACATGTTAGTATCATTAACCTTTTACAGGTGCAGAAATTGAGACACAAAGTCGTTTTCCAGAAGTCCTCAGAGGAACTGGAAAGAAAACCCAAGAGTCCGGACTCCAGTAGAAAAGGTACCACGCCATTCTCCTCTCCCCTGCATTAGTAGTTAAAGCCAAAATAAACAGCAGGCAGGAGATCACCTTTGTTCCCTTAAAGTCTACATCACTTTGCAGACTGCGTAGGCAGCTTGCGCCTGGCCCCTCTGGTTACTTTAGGGGCTGCCGGCATGCCTGCAAACTACTGCCGGTGCTGTCCCTGCTCGGGCTGTTTGCAGGCGTTATCTGCAACCCTCCTCCCCTTGCACTAGCCAGCAAACCCTTCTCCGTGACCTCCGCTTCTCCCGGCCAGGGCACTGCGAGGAAGTGCCGTGCAGCAGCCGTGGGGGGAAACTTACAGGTTGCATGGTGCTTGGGAGCCCGCCTGCCGCAGAGAGAACAATGCGGCTCCTGGAGGCATTGTTTCCGGTGGTATCCCGGTAACAGCCCCTGGAAACGATAAGTTCCATCGTGCAATGCACCCTGCCCTGCTGCTTTGCACGCTGGGACTTGCAATCTATTTGCCCTGCCCCTCAGCGTCATAGGTCAGGCTGGCTAACTCAGCTTCCAAGTTTCAGAGTAACAGCCGTGTTAGTCTGTATCCGCAAAAAGAAGAACAGGAGTACTTGTGGCACCTTAGAGACTAACAAATTTATTAGAGCATAAGCTTTCGTGGACTACAGCCCACTTCTTCGGATGCAT
>NC_048301.1:16504648-16524276 GCF_013100865.1 Trachemys scripta elegans | reverse complement strand
CAGCCGTGTTAGTCTGTATCCGCAAAAAGAAGAACAGGAGTACTTGTGGCACCTTAGAGACTAACAAATTTATTAGAGCATAAGCTTTCGTGGACTACAGCCCACTTAAAGCTTATGCTCTAATAAATTTGTTAGTCTCTAAGGTGCCACAAGTACTCCTGTTCTTCTTTCAGCTTCCAAGGGCCATCTCTGTCCCCATGGAGTGGGGAAGTGGGGGTTCCGGTGCAATAGCCACATCTCTCTGGCCAGTCCTTGGGACTTGCGTTGTGACTGGGAGGAGAGACTGGCAGACGCAGGGCTGCCTTGGCGTCCCTGGTCACTGACACAGTCCTTGCAGGAGGTACCCAGTGAATGTAGCTGCATGGTGGCACCGCCTCCCTCGATGTGGCCCTTCCAAGATTTGAATGTGTCCCCGGAGACCAAAGGGCTGAGTGCTTCCTGCAGTACCATCCAGCTCCCCAGGCAACTGCCTGGGCAAGATTTGCCCTTTCCTTCTGAAAAGGTTTAAAGTGCACTAAGGCCAGCTCCATGCTAGCAATGTTTGCTGCCCTAGTGTAGCCGCAGCTATACTGGCAGAAATGTGCCATGGCGGGTGCAGCCTATTTCACTCAGCAAAAGCACTCTTTTTGCTAGTATAAGCTGCATCTACAGTAGGTGGGTTTAGCCGGTGTAGCTACAGCCACAAAACTTAAAAGTGTAGACTAAGCCCAAGGTGCACACTGAGGTGGTAAAAGCATCTGACATAAGATTTATAGGTAGCTCAGTTGGATGGGGGAGAAGGATGATTACATATGTACCCAGCTCTTATGGAAATTGATGTGCCCTATTCATTTCTAGAGTACAGGTTTTACCTGTGGGAAAGATTTTTGGAGAGTATTAAATACTGCAATTTTGATGACTCTGTGTAAGACTATGGAGATTGCAGTAAAGAAGCTATGTGGGGAAAAAAGCTAGCCTGAAAAAATTTACTTTCTATACCTAACTTCCCCCTCCGCCCTCAAAGATGCTGCAGCAGGGCCACTACAGAGACAAATCTCTTGTGCGCTCCAGAGTGCCTGCCCAAATACTGACAGGCTGACAGAAATCTTGAATCTTTCTGAAAATGCAGTTCTGAGCTTTGCACATTTCTCTGCAGTGACCTTTTTTGACAATTGTATTAAGTATGTTGTGTTTCCACTTGCTATTACAAGCTGCCAAGTATATTCTGGTGGCTTGGCAGTAGTGCTACATATTTCTCAGGATGAGATAAGCAGATTTGAAACAATCTCAGATCTCTCCATCACAGGACAGCAGAGGTCAGGAGCATTGTAGAAGAAACAGGATCTTGAACAAGGGAAAATGGGAAATATGGAAATGATGGTCACTGGCTCATTTGCTGGACAGTTTATAATATAGCATTGTCATCAGCCTTAGGAGGCTGGTTGCCCTTTGGGACAATTTAAAAGCCACATCAAAGGAGAAGGGTTGTAAAGCATTGCCTAAAATAAAGGGCAAGGAGGGAGGGGATTGCCTGTGGGTCTACCTGTGCCAGAAGGGAGCGGGGCGATGCATCAAGAGAACCCATTCTTAGATAGTTATAGCTAGTATTATCAAAATCCCTATAGGAAATCTGCAAACTAATCTAATTAAAATTACTACTTGAATGGTCCTTTCAACTGAGATGATCAAACAGCTTTAGAAATAATAATGGACTCAAGCCTCATAACACTCCTATGAACTAGGGAAATATTATCTCCACCCCTTTACAGATGGGAACACAGATACGAAGAACTTCAGTTGCAGAGCTAAGGATACAGCCCTGTTTTCTTGAATTAATTTTGCATAATTATCCTTCTCTTTAAAGCTTTAAGCCAATGGCTCTCAACCTTTCCAGACTGCTGTACCCTTTCAGGAGTCTGATTTGTCTTGTGTACCCCCAAGTTTCATCTCAATTAAATACTACTTGCTTACAAAATCAAACATAAAAATATACAAGTGTCACAGCACCCTATTACTGAAAAATTGCTTACTTTCTCATTGTTACCATATAATAATAAAATAAATCAATTGGAATATAAATATACTTACATTTCAGTGTACTATAATATATAGAGCAGTATAAACAAGTCATTGTCTGTATGTAGATGAGTTGATGTACAGACCTTTGTATACCCCTAGTTGAGAACCACTGGTTTAAGCCACTCACAAGCATCTGCCTCTCATTTTTCATATAAATTTCATTTCAGAAACAGGCAAGAAACAACATCAGTGATGGACCTTCCCTTCAGATAAAACTACAGCATTCTGGATTCAGATACTATGGTGATGGATATCTTAAATCTCTGGATAGACGTACAGTAATCACTGCAGTATGTCTATTGTAAGTAGGCTTGGCAGAATTCAATTTTTATTTATTTACAATTTAGATGGACACTGTCGATATTTATTTTAAAGCTTTTTTTTCTTATTTTTATCTATTTACATTTTCACTGGCATGGTAAATCATGGGGTGTCAGACAATGGAGGGGTCAGAGAATAATTACTTAATGACAGCAGACATTGAGATTCGAAAAATTGAAGCTCTATGATCATTAAAACACAAATTGTCAGTATCACATGTCAAAATATACAAAGTGAATATCCTTAAATCAAACACTAACAAGTTGTCAAGCAGCATTCTTCTTACTTTGCCTGCCTAAATTTTGTCGAGTTGTGTATGATGAAATCAGTTTACCGACACTTCCCAAAAATATCTAATCCTGCCAAACCTAATTATAAGACCGAGCTTTGGGTTATTGCTACAGAGCATTTTTATGAGTTTATACTTCTGCAAGCCAAGCCTGCTGTAGTCTGCAAAGAAGGCAATGGGCCAACTCTGAGGGGGTGCTAAAGTTTCAAAGTGTTAAAGAACATTTTTGAATGACTAGCTATTCTTACAGCAGTCAATGTATAGTGAATTAAAAAAACACAAGCAGAGTCTTAAGAGAGTTCATGCGCTCTGCTAGGTAAGCAAATGACTCCTTTTACATTCCAGACAGAGAGATAACACAAGGCCAGAGTGTTTCCTCAGTGGCTTTAGGACTTTGGCACTATGAGGCCACTGCCCCACTCCTATCCTCTCCCACCATACAGTTCCCATGGCTCACAGGACAGCATTGATTGAGCACCGTTATATGTGTTTGCTATGTCAAACCTGGTGCTTTTAACCACTTCGCCGTGGACCGGGGCCGGGGATGGGGTGTTTGTGTGTGTGGCAGGGGGAGAATATCACATTATAGGCCAGCCTGATAGTACTGCCTAATATTAAGGTTGCCCAACACTTTCTATGATAAAACCCTGTTTTCAGTTGTTTGTGATTTTCCCAAATGTTAACCATTTAGGCTGAAAATTTTCCATATCAAGTGTCTGCCTCAGGCTGAATATTTTTAATAAATTTCATGCAAAATGGTGGTTGTTCCAAGAATGAGGTTAGTGAAAAAAGACATTGCTTTGTCCATGTTACAGACTTCTGGGGACCTTTTCTTTGAGCAGCTCTAGTGTCCCACTGCTTTTGATCAGGGACTTGACATTTGGCAAGGTGGGTGGCCTTTGTGTCATGAAGGTGCCTTTTGCCACCCACATGAAAATCCTCCCAAATTTAGCAGTTGGCATATGCTCAGTAGAGACTTGCTAGAGTCAGCTAAATTCCCCCGATATTCCATCCTCACTGAGCATTCTCCAGCCCCGGCAGAGTAAGACTTTCCCTGTAAGTGAAGCTCTAGGTTGCTTCAGACTGTGCCAGGACCCAGGGTCTGGGTTGAGGCACCTGAGCTGAGAGCAAAGAACCCGACTCTCCTAGGCTGACTCCAGGCAGTTTGAAAGAAGCAGCTGCTTGTTTCAAATGCACAGGGGGGCAAGAGCTGGACAAGTGGGGGCGGGGTAGACTGGGACAAGGAGCCTGAGGAGTTAAGGGGGAGACTGAGACCAGAGGCTGGCACAAGGAACTGTGAATGGGTGGAGGCAAGGACTCTGGGGCTAGGAATCAGAGGGGTGGGAGAAGAAGGCAGGGGAAGGGAAGACCGATCTGATGAGGAGCTGGGATGTGGGGGGAAGGGAGAACTGAGACTGACTGAGCAAAGAGACTGTGACAAGCCCTTGTTAGTGGAGACACCGAGGCGCCTGGGAGACTGACAGGCAGTGGGCATGACCAATATGGACACATGGGGTGGTGATCTGGAGGACATAGAGATACACAGATCAGACAAGATGCCAGGAGGGGGAGATTAGGACTGTCTGAGTAAGACTGGGAAGAGAATCCTGAGGAGTACAGACTAGGACTGGGTAGATGACAAGAATGCGACTGGGACGAGGATCCGGGGGTAAGGAATAGACAGCTTGGAACAGGAACACATTAGAGGGGATGGGGCACCTGTGTGTGTGCCCATTAGACCACACTCCCCTCCAGATCCTGGAATGGAACCCAAGATTCCTGAGCCTCACCATTCCTCCACATCAACAGATATCTATGAACCCATTGTCAAGGTGTCCCATTCCTCGAGTTCTGGTGCACAGAGAGGATGACAATTTATACTGCTATCAATTACTCCGTTAGCTCAAGTGCCAGAGACCTGTGCTGAAGGTTCCAATCCTGATGATGACCCTTATGGGTGTCAATATGTAGTCACATGATGGAATTTCTGCTTTTTGTTTTTCAGTTTGCTCTTTTAAAAAACTTACGAAATTTCTCTCTCTCACACACACAAAATACATTAGAACATTATTAAGCTAAAGTCAAGTGCCCAAAAGTCAGTAAATACCAGAATTAAGGTTGCCCATGCAACTTTAATTCAGCCCCCTGCATTAATGTGCATATGCATTATGATATAGTCTAATTACACGATCACATCCTAATTTTTCCACATGACCTCTGCTTCATTCAATGCACACACTGAATGGGGCTCGGTGAGCAGCTTATTCAGTGTGTCCATAACTGGAAAGCAAGTTGTACATGAGTACTATAACAAAAATATCCCTGACTCACCATCCAGTGGTGTCCCTTTTCTGTCTCTCTCTTTGCCCTTTTCTATGCCAGGTGCGCCCTCTGGTCTCCAGACCCCTCGTACTTTCTTCCTCCCTTCCCTGGGGCTGATTGAATGTCAGCACTGGTTTCCCTGGGACTATTCGTCTCTTATGTGCTGTTGATTTGCATTAGAAACGAAGGGTCCAAAAATTAAAGTTCACTGTAGCTAATACTTATTCCCTTGCTAGACAGTATACCAGCCAAGTGCTCTTCTGTTCATTAGAAGCAGAACCATACTGTAGGACAGAATAAAACAGTATGCTTGGGCATATTCAGATTAGTGTTGCTGTGGATTTTCCACTTTTCATTTGTGCAAAATTGAATTTGCTAATTCTTTTTTTTCCCAGCATGAAGAGGCTCCAAATTTACATCTCCTTTTTCCAGTGCTGCTGTTTTTCATTGAATATTTGGAGTATCCCCAAACCAGCCAGCAGTTGAATAGCCTTGTTGCTGGCTCCATTAGATAAATTATGCACTATTATCCTTACCCTACTGTAATGCACAAACACCACCACAGTTATGCAGCTTTAGACCCTGACAAGGATGCCTCTGCCCTGTCCAGTTTATTAATAGAGGCTATGGAAGTGAACTTGCTAACATTGATAGTCAAAAGCAACACTGGCTTTCGAGTCTCGAATACAGACGTTCTAGGGAAATCAGAATGTGACTATTGCCAGGTACTGTACAGGAATGAAGTCTGAATTTCAAAAGCCAGAAAAAACAACTGCACATTCTTTCTGACAACTTGATGAGATTCCTCTCTTCTCTGTGGCTTCATCAGATGAAATTCTTGAATGTTAGTGGTTATCAGCTATTTTTATGTAGCTAGACATTTGCTTTGTGATTCCAACAAGGAACTTTTGTTTGTATTATCCACATGTGAAAAGGAAGAAATATTCACGCACCACATCATGCACATTAATATTACCTATACATATTTTCACAACTTGGATTTTGATTTAGAACTTGGTGGAATGCAAAGACAAGGTGTCCATCACATGGAGAAGTCCTACAGAACTTACAGAAAATAACTAGGGCTGTCAAACGATTTTAAAAAAATCACAACTGCGAGATTAAAAAAATTAGTTGCGATTAATCACCATTTTGATCACATTGTTAAACAATAATAGAATACCAATTTAAGTTTATTACAAATATTTTTGGATGTTTTTCTACATTTCAAATATATTTATTTCAATTACAATACAGAATACAAAGTGTACAGTGCTCACTTTATATTATTTGTGATTACAAATATTTGCACTGCAAAAAAGGCAAACAAAAGAAATAGTATTAAGTTTAAGAATCTGAAGTGCCTTCCAAAATCTGAGAGGGACGAGGTGTGGAACATGCTGTCAGAAGTCTTAAAACATTCCAATATGGGAACTACAGAACCTGAACGATCAAAAAACAAAATCAACCTTCTGTTGGTGGCATCTGACAGATGATGAAAATGAACATGCATCGGTCCTTCGTTTGGATCATTATCAAGCAGAACCCATCATCAGCATGAAAGCACGTCCTCTGGAATGGTGGTTGAAGCATGAAGGGACATATGAATGTTTAGCATATCTGGCATGTAAATATCTTGCAACACTGGTGTGACCGGGTTCCACGGGGAGCTAACTGAGGTCACTCAATTAGGGTGAACTGCAAAGAATGGGCAGACAATCCCCAAAGCTGGTGGATATTCCAATGGATTCACCAAGCCAACACAAAACAGCTTCTATAATACCTCACTCGTTACCTAGAAGCCAACAACACAGTTCCCTTAAAATAACCCAGCCTCAGACCTCCACCTACTTACCCAAGTCAGATATGAGGAGGATTAATTAAAATCTTATTCACCATATAAAAGAAAAGATTCTGCCAATCCCAAAGGATCGGACACATTACCTCCCAGGTTAATGAATGTTTCAGATCTTACGCAAATATACGCTTACAGACAATTCTTATTAAACTGAAATTTATTAAAAAAGATGACAGTATAGGTTAAAAGGTTAGTATACATACAGACATGAGTCAATCTTAAGATTTAGATTCATAGCAGAGATGTGAGCTTTGTAGTTGCAAGAGTTCTTTTAGAATTTAGTCCATAGGTTATAGTCCAATGTTTGTCTTCGGGATGGTCCAGTCAGAACTGGGATCTGAGTCCTGAGGGCTTAGGCTTCCCCTGTATGGAACCTAAAGCAGATCTGAGATGACAGGATCAGGACCCAAGGAACTTTTATACAGTTTCAAGCCTCCTTTGACAGGTCAGAGTCCCTTGGCTTACAATAGGTTTCAGAGTGGTAGCCATGTTAGTCTGTATCAGCAAAAACAACGAGGAGTCCGTGTGGCATCTTAGAGACTAACACATTTATTTGGGCATAACTGGGAGTGGATGGGTCACTACAAAAACTAAATTTCCCCCTGCTGATGCTCACACCTTCTTGTCAACTGTTTGAAATGGGCCACCTTTTTTACATTGGCCTCTTTAGTACTACGAAAGTGATTTCCACCCCTTCTTTTCAACTGTTGAGAATAGCCCACTTCCACCTTAATTGAATTGGCTCGTTAGCACTGACCCCCAACTTGATACGGCAACTCCCATCTTTCCATATTCTGTGTATTTATACCTCCTTACTGTATGTTCCACTTCATGCATCTGATGAAATTGGTTTTAGCCCACAAAAGCTTATGCCCAAATAAATTTGTTAGTCTCTAAGGTGCCGCAAGGCCACCTCATTGTTTTGGCTTACAATACGTAATCAGAGCAACTTTGAAGTAGGTCCATCACCAGTACTTAGCTACACGAATTACCATAAGACAATTGCCTGTTTTTCACCATTCGCAGATGATCAGTTATACATTTCAAAGAGAGATGAATATGATATCCCATGTTTACAGTTCATTTAAATGCTAGGATGTTCTTTTGATTTCTGAATTAACAGAATACAGCATAGACAGGGACTGTTGATTACATTGTTGACTACTACCAATATATATGCAAATACACAAAAATTATCTTCCCATGTCTTTAAGGGTTGAATTTGAGTCATTTATCCCACAGGACGCTTAACCCTTTCTGGTCATGCGTCAGAGCAACACTGGCTACAACAATGCCATGCTAACGCCTGTTCTCACTTTCAGGTGACATTGCAAATAAGAAGCAGGCAGTGTATCTCCCAGAAATATGAACATACTTGTTTGTCTTAGCGATTGGCTAAACAAGAAGTATGAGGACTGAGTGGACTTGTAGACTGTTTGACATTGTTTTGGTTTTTAGTGCAGTTATGTAAAAAAAATCTACATTTGTAAGTTGCACTTTCACGATAAAAAGAACAGGAGTACTTGTGGCACCTTAGAGACTAACAAATTTATTAGAGCATAAGCTTTCATGAGCTACAGCCCAGCTCAAATAAATTTGTTAATCTCTAAGGGGCCACAAGTACTCCTGTTCTTTTTGCGGATACAGACTAACACAGCTGCTACTCTGAAACCTTTCACGATAAAGAGATTGCACTACGGTATTTGTATGAGGTGAATTGAAAAATACTATTTATCTTTTTTACAGTGCAAATATTTGTAATAAAAATAAAATAAGCACTGTACACTTTGTATTCTGTTTATAACTTAAATCAATATATTGGAAAATGTAGAAAAAATCCAAAAATATTTATACAAAATTAAAATTGGTATTCTATTAACAGTGCGATTAAAACCGCTATTAATCACAGCTATTTTTAAAATCTAGTTAATTTGTTTTGCAATTGCTTGTGTTAACTGCGATTAATTGGCAGCCCTAAAAATAACCTGGTTTCTAACCATCCTATAGAATTTATCAATTGTATCCCTGGTATAGAATTATAAAGGATGATTTAAAAATATAGACAAGATCTCCTCTATTCAATTCTGTAGGTTTTGAAAGGAATTTCTATAGACTCGTTAGTTTCCTCCTTATTTTTACAGGACTTTTCCATTAGTCCTGGCCACCAGAACTGTTTTATAGTGGAAACACGTTTTTCCCCTACACAACACAATTTTACTGTAACAAAACATAATAAGCAAAATATCCCTTCTTCTGTGCCCTGGGAGTGATAGATATGGCCAAGGCTTTACCACCATTCAAAGACATGGTTAAAACATGAGTAGCGTGCATAGGGTGACCAGATGTCCCGATTTTATAGGGACAGTCCCGATTTTGGGGGCTTTTTCTTATATAGGCTCCTATTACCCCCCACCCCCTGTCCCGATTTTTTACAGTTGCTATCTGGTCACCCTAAGCGTGCACCAAGTGTTGGGGATTAACTTTGTTGTTACTCTGTCCCTTTATAAGGGATTTATATAGTGGAAAAGGGAACTAGGATTGCTAGCATGAGTTAGCACATTTCCACATGGACAGGGCCTGTGGGAAAATAATTAATTTGCTAAATGAAAAATAAAATGCCCTTGAAAAATATGTTAAAGTTTCTAGACATCCTAAAAAAAACAGAAATTTGGTCAAGATTTTCAACAGTGACTAGTGATTTTAGGTTCATTTCTGGGGTGCCCCACTAGAGACACTTTGTAGTGGATTGATACTGTGCACCAGCCCAGCCTGAACTATATGAGAGGGTAGGGAGAGGGACACTAAGGTCTCAGAGTAGCAGCCGTGTTAGTCTGTATCTGCAAAAAGAACAGGAGTACTTGTGGCCCCTTAGAGACTAACAAATTTCTTTGAGCATAAGCTTTCGTGAGCTACAGCCCAGCTCAAATAAATTTGTTAGTCTCTAAGGGGCCACAAGTACTCCTGTTCTTTTTACTAAGAGGTCTATACTTAGGGCCCTATCAAAATCAAATGAAAAACACATCACAGACCATGAAATCTGGTCTTGTGTGTGTTTTTACCCTATATTATACAGATTTCACGGGGGAGAACAGAGTTTCTCAAATTCAGAGTCCTGACCCAAAAGGAAGTTGCAGGTGGGTCACAAGGTTATTTTAGGGGGTCACGGTATTGCCACCCTCTTACTTCTGTGCTGCCTTCAGAGCTGGGTGACCAGAGAATGGCAGCTGTTGGCCAGGTGCCCAGCTCTGAAGGCAGTGCCCTGCCAGCAGCACCACAGAAATAAGGATGGCAATACCAGACCATGCCACCCTTACTTCTGCGCTGCTGCCTTCAGAGCTGGGTGGCCGGAGAGTGGTGGCTGCTGATTGAGGGCCCAGCTCTACAGGCAGCAGCGCAGAAATAAAAGTGGCAATACCATCCCATCCCATGCCATCCTTACTTCTGCGCTGCTGCTAGCGGTGGCTCTGCCTTCAGAGCTGGGCTCCCAGCCAGCAACCACCGCTCTCCAGCTGCCCAGCTCTGAAGGCAGCACTGCCACCAGCAGCAGCGCAGCAGTAAGGGTAGCTTTCGCAACCCCCCCCCAATAACCTTGTGACCCCCAACTCCTTTTTGTGGTCAGGATCCCTACCTACACCACCATGAAATTTCAGATTTAAATAGCTGAAATCGTGAAATTTACTATTTTAAAAATCCTATGACCATGAAATTGACCAAAATAGGCCATGAATTTGGTAGGGCCCTATCTATACTACAAACTTTTGTCAGCATAGCTCTGTCAAGGCTGCAAAAAACCCACACCCCCTGATAGTCATGGCAAACTCTCCACTGTAAAGACAGCTCGGCCAACAGAAGAGTGCTACAGTCAGCATAGCTAATTAGAGAGACAAGTGGGTGAGGCAATATCATACATTGGGCCAGCTTCTGGTGGTGAGAGGCACAAGCTTTCAAAGCACTCTTGAGCTCAGAAGCTTGTCTCTCTCACCTCCAGAAACTAGTTCAATAAAAGATATTATCTCACGCTCCTGGTCTCTCTAATATCATGGGACTGACAGGGCTAACACAATGCTGCATACAGCACAGCTTATGTTATTTGGGATAGTGTTGTTACACCAACAGAATAAAACGTATTCTATCAGCATCTACACTTTGGGGTTCTGCTGGAATAGCTATACCCAGTAAAGCATTCACAGTGCAGACAAGGTCTAAGTCTGAGGGATAAATTACATTTGATGCTAGAAATCCAGCTGTACAGAGATTTTCCTTTGTTTGTACTTTCCAGAAATGTAGAAAAACCCTTCAGTGACTTTGAACTTTCCTTCATAGCCAACACTGGCTATCACCCACCCCACTCCCACCGCCCTGTTCAATGAAATTGAAACTACCACAACCACATTTCAACATATTTGCTTATTCATCTGTCACCATCTTGGTTGCAAAAAGACTTGGGATAGACTCACAGACCAGAACCAACTGATGCATTTGGGAAACAGTCACTTTTCTCTAGTCTCCCTTCACAAAAAGGGAAAGAAACTTTATTAGCAGGAAAAGTCATCCGGCAGGTAAACAAAATTGGTTTTACCCTTTATTGTGTGTCTCTCTGAGTAAATACATACAGTCAGTTTTCTTAAGAACATTTCAGAACTGTCTGTTACTTTAAAAACAAACAGTTCTTTGCTTTCTTCCCTTTGCTTAAGGACCTCACTATCTTGAGGGCAGATGAACAGCAATAGCAGATGAAGGAAAGTTCTCCCTCCCTGGAACACGTGGGACAGCGTCAATATTTCAAACTAAAAAAAAAACAAACAAACTTATTAAGAGGTTGAGACTGCCGTCATCCATCGAAGGGGCGAGGGGGGAATGGAGCTCCCATCATTGCCTGCCACTTCCCAAACTCCTCTTTGGTGTATGATCTCCTCCTCTCTCAGAGAAGGAAAAGGTTTGCAGATTTCCCCACTCCAACTGATGCAGTAGAGAGTAAAGGAGAGTAGCACAATAGACTCGAGCTATGTAAGGGAGAATGTCTTGTGGATTTTGTATGCTGGTTTATAGGCAGAAAACAAACATGTTCATACATCTGGAAACATGTCTGCACAACTGTATCCTCACAATGGTGTTGAAAGAATAGTCTAGGTTAACCCACCAATTCACAGCTACTTTCTGAGGTGGTAGGTTGAGCAAAATCAATCCCAGCATTGGAGTTACATTAAGAAGGAATATTTAACCACCAAAGCACTTAAAAAAAAAAAAAAACCACACACACACCACACCAGAAAATGATTAACTTAAAAAGTTAGCATGTACATAGCAGTAAGTTAAGTCTGAAGAAAGGAGTTTTGAAATAAGTTTGCTTTAAAAAGGTGTGCATGCACTTCTTTAATTTGGTGCCTTCTACATAATGCTGTGTAGTCTACATAGAAAAAGCAAATTCTCAGAGTGCTTTTCCTTTTTTCTTTGAATATGTATATGTATGTGTCAGGGGAGAAAGCAGCAGGGAATGGGAAGGACACAACAAAGTTCAATCATTAAATTGCACATTTCTTTCAAAAGTTTCTGCTCTCAGGTCGTGTCATATGACACACAGAACTTTTAAGACAACAATATTCAAATAAATGACAGGAGGATCCCAGCAAAAGCCTGCTGTCCCTTTCCAAGGTCTGCTGACAGGAAAATGAAGACAGTTAGGAAACAGCCACTCCTGCTTTTTAAGATATTAGAAAGGACTGGTTGTCAGCACAGCTGCAGCCCTGCATACGAATGTCTTCTATGCAAAAGTTGAAACAGACACTGGTGGTTGTAATGCATCTGGAAAATGCAGGTTGCAGGGAGCTCTCCCCACTCTTGGCTTGGAAGCACATAGCCAGCCAGTCGACTCAGCTTTCTCACACCCTTTCCCTAGTTGATCCTTGGGAAACCTCATACTACTGCACAGTGCATTATAAAGCAGGTCACCAGATCCCCCCGCCTAATCTATCAAAGTCATTTTATGTCCTTGTCCATTCTTCCCTCTCCCTTCCATTTATAAACAAAAACTAATAACAGCAATCAGATCATTCAGAAGCTATGGGGCACCGCAATAGCACCACCACATTGCAGGCACACACAATAGCATCTCTTTACCTCTCTATGCAATGCAATCAGTTAGGTGCTGTGGGAATCTTAATGTTCCATTAACCACTAAGGGGGCTGGGGGGAGGGGTCTGTCCATAGTACTGTAACAGTTTTTCAAATTTGATCAAATATCAAGAACAGCTACATGTTAAACTATAATTAAGTATTTATATTTGTGGCCATGACTTTGAGTATGTTTTTGCAAAGCCCCGTTGGAGCAGAAATAAAATTGTGAAGTGAAATGCTTTTGACAAAGTGAGGTAACTGTCCGTGTGTCACAACAATGCTGAGAATGAGAAAGGTTGACTATTGGGTAGCTAATCTGCCAGATTTTAGACCAAATAATTTTTTCAGTTTACAGCCCTTCTCTAATCCCTAACCTTAGACATACTCTTCAGCTCTCCCTAATTACAAAGGAGGGTCATTTTTTCCTGATGTTTATCCATTTCCTGGAGGAAGCTGGGGGTGAAATCTAGCCTATTGCATTTTAACCCAGGAGTGGGAGTTTTGCAATTGACATTAGTGAGGCCAGGATTTCACCACTAGGGTTCTCTTTTAATTGTAACATTAACAGCATAAGAAACGCCATATTTGACTGTCAGTCTGTTTTATCCAAAAGAGAAAAAACCCGAAGCACTAAGCTCTGCAGGCTTCCTTGGGCATTTTTTCTTGTGTCACATTCGAAAGGCTAAAATGTGTCTTGAGACTTAAAACATTTTCCCAAGCTTGCAAGTATTTACTATGCCCTTATAGCCATCATACAATTTGTGTGTGTCTACACTAAACACCTTAATAATCTTATTCTAGCTACAATACAGCTGTTCCTGCGCTGTGTACACAGTCCCTACCCCTTTCAGCACTAGTCTTTACATGAGTGCTGGAGTACTAGTATTTCTAGTGTAAACAAAGTAGATTTTTGGGGGGGAGGGAGGGAAACACACAGGTAGAGGAGGGTTATGGAAATAATAGCTATTGCAGGCATTCAGCAAAATTTGCTTCTCATGGCACTCAAATAAGCATGGGGAAATAAAACAATAGCTATCTTGTCTCTGCTGAAAAAAATCCTGTTATGGTCTCCCCCCGTTAGGTGAATCTCAATATCTAATCATTAAATTGATGTTGACCCCCCCCACACACACACTCCCATAATATCCCACAGCCATTAAGCTTTTTTATATCTTTATCAACTTAAATGTTAACATTGATATTATCCATAAGAATTAAGACCAATGTTACCAAGCATAACCAACAGACCTTTTAGTTGTACTGTCTAGTAAAGTTTAAGTGGCTGTGAACAATTTGGGACAGCAGCAGGCCAAGTGAGATTTTGCATAGCTCATTTTATTTTATTTTTAAATCCATACATCTAGTTTTCCCCACCAGTAATTGTAACTCAAACCTGTAATAATGCTTTGTGTACAAGAACTCAGCAGCAAATATGCCATTCAGGCAGAGAGAAATTTGTTATGCAACTGGAATTTTAGAACTCTAATAAAGTTTAAAAATTAAAAATTTCCTTCATTCTAACCCTTTAGTGACAAAAGTTTAAAATGTTAAACATGCAGAACCCTAAAAAACTGTACAGGCTTTGGAGAAACAGCATTACAAGGTCCAGCTTGTGTCATTGCCAATGGAAGTGAGATTCATAATCTGGCAAGAGACACAGGGGGATCTGCTTAGATTGATCACACTTCAGCAGTTTTATTTTAGGTTTGGCCACCCCTGAGTATGTCATCATAAGGCTCTTCCATTAGAGAAAGTGAACTTCCAGTTCTCCCTTGCCACACAAAAAAAGCAAACAGCAAAACTATTCAGAGACCTAGGCAGCTATGATTACAGCAGAGGGGTTTACTCAGCCCTTGATTTTAATGTTAGAAGGAAAAGATAAGATGTGTCCTTGCAACTATTCCAGCAAGGAGCTTTGATAGTGTCTTTCACAGATCTAATGCTTCAGGTGCTCTTTCTACTTGAAGACAAGGGGATGAGAGCATTTCAGCAAAACAGTAAGTGCTGGTGGGAGAAATACTGTGTGGTTAACATTAAGAGTAATTATTCTTTAACCTTGTGTCAACATGTGAGAGTTGTCAAAAGTAAGTTTGGCCTACCTCCAGTTAAATAGTCCAAGTATATACCTGAACTATGAACTATTGTTGGGTCCCTCTTTTTTGGCAACTTATCTACTAAGAGGAGATTGCATAGAGTAGGGTCCAACTTAGGTCATTGTGACCAGTTCTGAAATACCTACATATTTTTCAAACCACAACTCAATACTAAATGTAAGACAAGTCTAGGTCTTTAACTGACCCCTTAGTTCTTAAATCATATAGCATATGGTCGAGCTGACAGAAGGTGCTGGCATTCAAGGGCAGCTTTAGCCTTAAATTCAAACTTTGCCTCTCTTTTGTTAATCTGACCAATCTTTACCAAATACCACCTCTAAGTGGCTATGAACTTCCCTATCAACCAGAAAAATACCACCTAGCTAGTTTTCTGCTGTAATATTGCTGTAGGTGTGTGTGGTGGTTTTTTTGAAGTAGTGCCCTGCATTGGAGTTCAACTCATAGCTAGGGGTTGGTAATTCAGTCGGGTCTTAGTAGGCTGGATGTTTACTGAACAGGAATGTCAACAGTTTAACACTAAAGTGCACTTTAAACCCTTTGCATGATTAGTTTCTCTTGCAGGTATGGGCTTTGGGATTTAAGCTGGCTGGTTACCCTATTCTCGCCGCAGTCTGCAAGCTGATTCTGCGAGTCAGATACAGCCCACTGTCTCGCCCCCCCGCCCGAGGTTAGCTACCATCTTGAAGTATCAGCGGGCTGTTTTTAAGAGTGCGTTTAAACTGCAGGCCAAGAGTTTATTGCTTTTTAAAGCAGAATCTAGCTGTATGTAGCGGGTAAGGCAGCCAAGGTTTCTCTAGTCCTCCTACCCAAGCTAGTTAACCGTCCTTGGGCCGAAACTAAACGAGTTTGATAAGCCCTCTACACCTACTGTAAGTGTTGCAACACACCCACCATTTTCACCATCCCAGCTGAGAGTTTAAACGGCCTCACGTGCAGCCGAACAGCTACACTTCATTAGGACAGTAAGACAGCTCTGCAAGGTTTAGTTTTTGCAACGTACGCTGCCCTCCCATCCTCTCGAGAGGGGTTTACGAGAAGTTGGGAAAGCTGACAGCCTCCAAGCGATTAACAAACTTCTTGTCCTAGGACAGCCACCCATATGCGCTTTACACTTAAGACGTTGCCTGGAAGGTCAGCAGCCTCTGCACTATTAGTAAGGGGTTTCTATGACAAAGCCATAGTAAATTAACACTAATTTAATTTCAACCCTTTCTTACCCCCCTCTTATGAGAAGCACGAACCTTTCACGTTTTAATCGTAACTGCCAAAACAACACAGGGAGAGAAATGCATGCTTTAAATATTTTTATTTTATTACCAAAAATTTCCAGATGCCAGACCGGCAAATATATTTTAATGCGTTTGGTAAACAGTCTCCATTCAAAACTTGAAATGTTTGTCAACAATAACGATCAAGTGAGCACTTCAGAGAAGACACTGAACATCTAAAGACAACATCCAGAATACTATCATTTGTATCTGAGTCAACAAAAACTTATTGCTACTAACCTTATCAAGCTGGACTGCCTTCTCTTTGTAAGCACATAGGAAGCTGAGAAAGATCTGCTTCTATGCACATCCAAACAGAATAAACTGTTATTGACACTGACTTTTTAAGGTTAGGAACGAAAATAAAACTGAGAATGGGAAAATAACTGTCCCTGAACAGTGCAGAGTTCAGTCCAGTCTAGTCCACTTCTTCAATGGTTGGTCCCCCGGCGCCACCGGTTTGGGCGCCTGCTCCCTGGTACAGTTTGGTGACGATGGGGTTGCAGAGTTTCTCCAGCTCCTTCTGTTTGTGCTCGTACTCTTCTTTCTCGGCCATCTGGTTGCGGTCAAGCCAGGTGACCACCTCCTGGCATTTGTCGAGCACCTTCTGCTTATCTTGGTCGCTGATCTTGCCCTTCAGCTTCTCGTCCTCCACGGTCTGTTTCATGTTGTAGGTGTAGGACTCGAGTGAGTTCTTAGCTGCCACCCGGTCGCGATTAGCTTCATCCTCCGCCTTGTACTTCTCTGCGTCCTGTACCATTCGGTCAATGTCATCCTTGCTGAGGCGGCCCTTGTCGTTGGTGATGGTGATCTTGTTCTCTTTACCCGTGCTCTTGTCGGAGGCAGTGACATTCAGGATACCGTTGGCGTCTATATCGAAGGTGACCTCGATCTGGGGGACCCCGCGGGGAGCTGGGGGGATGCCAGTCAAGTCGAACTTGCCCAG
The DNA here is from genome assembly GCF_013100865.1 of Trachemys scripta elegans. Lineage (NCBI taxonomy): Eukaryota > Metazoa > Chordata > Testudines > Emydidae > Trachemys > Trachemys scripta. The sequence goes on along the minus strand of NC_048301.1, from coordinate 16,506,986 downwards.
CAGATTGTTGTCCTTCGTCATAGCCCTCTCGCCCTCGTACACCTGCACCAGGACGCTGTTCTGGTTGTCGGAGTAGGTGGTGAAGATCTGGGTCTGCTTGGTGGGGATGGTGGTGTTACGCTTGATGAGGGCGGTCATCACCCCGCCGGCTGTCTCGATGCCCAAGGACAGAGGAGTGACATCGAGCAGCAGCAAATCCTGCACGTTCTCAGACTTGTCCCCCATGAGGATGGCAGCCTGCACTGCGGCGCCATAAGCGACGGCCTCGTCGGGGTTGATGCTCTTGTTGAGCTCCTTGCCGTTGAAGAAGTCCTGCAAGAGCTTTTGGATCTTGGGGATGCGGGTGGAGCCGCCCACCAGCACGATCTCCTGGATCTGGCCCTTGTCTAGCTTGGCATCGCGCAGGGCCTTCTCCACGGGCTCCAAGGTGCCGCGGAAGAGGTCGGCGTTGAGCTCCTCGAAGCGGGCGCGGGTGATGGAAGTGTAGAAGTCGATGCCCTCGAACAGCGAGTCGATCTCGATGCTAGCCTGGGTGGAGGAGCTCAGCGTGCGCTTGGCCCGCTCGCAGGCAGTGCGCAGCCGCCGCACCGCCCGCTTGTTGCTGCCGATGTCCCGCTTGTGCTTGCGCTTGAACTCCTCCACGAAGTGGCTCACCATGCGGTTGTCAAAGTCCTCGCCGCCCAGGTGGGTGTCGCCGGCCGTGGACTTCACCTCGAAGATGCCGTCCTCGATGGTGAGGATGGAGACGTCGAAGGTGCCGCCGCCCAAGTCGAAGATGAGCACGTTCTTCTCGCCGGCCCCGGTGCCTTTCTTGTCCAGCCCGTAGGCGATGGCGGCCGCCGTGGGCTCGTTGATGATACGGAGCACGTTGAGGCCGGTGATGGTGCCGGCGTCTTTGGTGGCCTGGCGCTGGGAGTCGTTGAAGTAGGCGGGCACGGTGATGACGGCGTTCTGCACCTTGCGGCCCAGGTAGGCCTCCGCGATCTCCTTCATCTTGGTGAGCACCATGGAGCTGATCTCCTCGGGGAAGAAGGTCTTCTTCTCGCCCTTGTACTCCACCTCCACCTTGGGCTTGCCGCCCTCGCTCACCACGCGGAAAGGCCAGTGCTTCATGTCGGACTGCACCGTGGTGTCATCGTACTTCCGGCCGATGAGGCGCTTGGCGTCGAAGATGGTGTTGGTGGGGTTCATGGCGACCTGGTTCTTGGCGGCGTCCCCGATGAGGCGCTCGGTGTCGGTGAAGGCCACATAGCTGGGCGTGGTGCGGTTGCCCTGGTCGTTGGCGATGATCTCGACCTTGCCGTGTTGAAAGACGCCCACGCAGGAGTACGTGGTGCCCAGGTCGATGCCAATAGCAGGCGCTTTACCAGACATGGTGGTGTCTTGCTCAGCTGCCACTCCAACGTACGCTCGCTTCAGTAGCTGCGACGCGATCTGTCGTTATGCCGTAGCTCGCTGTCTTTTATAGTGGCCGCTCGCCTTCTTCGGGAACTTGCCAGAACCCCATCTCCCAATCAGCTCGCTCGCGTCGATCCTTGACCAATCCCCAGTGTGAATCCCGGCAGAAGCTCCGCCCCACACCTGCTGACCAATCATCACCGTATTGCCGTTCTGACCAATCCCTTCGCAGAGTCCTCCTCTAGACCAATAGCTTTACTGTGGCAGTTCCTTGTCTTTTTCGTCCAATACAGCTTTGTAGCATCCATGCCGCCTTGGCCAATCACTTCGCTTGTTTCTTCTTTGCTCCTGCCCTGTGCCCCGACTCTACCAGAAACTTCCAGGGAACGCTAGTCTGGAGGTTGGGGATTGATGTCACCGTTACCCAATAGGATTCGAGCAATGGGTTGGGCGATGGAACCAGTAGCCGCTCGAGAGACTTCTGGATGGTTGTTATGCAAATCAGTGTGTTTCCCTAACTGCCTCCCCGGCTTGATCTCTGAATGTCAACAGCTGCGGGCGCGAGCCGCTCCCCCCGCACGTAGGTGGCCAGCTGGGTCCAGCCGGTGTAGGCTGGCGCCGCAAGATCGGCGGGCTGAGCGGGGGCTGCCAGGCGGCGCGTGCTGGGGGCCCTGTGGGCGGAGTGACGCAGTGCAGGCTACGGGGCGCGGCAGCAAGGCGGGGGTCCCCGCACGGGAGCGGCAGTAGGCCCAGTGCGGAATGGAGCTAAGGCCGAGGGGTGCGAGGCAGAGCCTGAAGGAATGGGGCGGGGGGAGCGGACAGAGGGAGTCTGGGATGGTAGGGGGCGGGACGGAGGAGTGGGGGGCATGCGGGCCCTGGGGGCGCGGGCGGAGGGATGGTGGGGGTGGGAAAACAGACAGGATGGTGGGAACTGGGGGAG
>NC_048301.1:16469424-16494838 GCF_013100865.1 Trachemys scripta elegans | reverse complement strand
ACTGTCTGTACTCGGCTAGCTTGATTATCACTTCAAAAGTTTTTTTTCTCTTAATTAATTGGCCTCTCAGAGTTGGTAAGACAACTCCCACCTGTTTATGCTCTCTGTATGTGTGTATATATATCTCCTCATTATATGTTCCATTCTATATGCATCCGAAGAAGTGGGCTGTAGTCCACGAAAGCTTATGCTCTAATAAATTTGTTAGTCTCTAAGGTGCCACAAGTACTCCTGTTCAACTTCTGTTAGTGAGGGAGACAAGCTTGCAAACTTACAGAGTTCTTCTTCCAGTCATTCTTGTCATTTCAGGGAATGACAGTTTCATATTTAGGAGATTAAATATTGTACTTATTTGCATGTATCTCCCATAATCTACCAAGTCATAGGTAAACTCTCAGGTTAAGCTTACTGGTTGTATTAATTAGATATACTTGTGTGCTATGTACTTGGGCTTTCCATCCTTGACTACATTAGAGTTTTCTTTAAATTTCCCATTGTTGCCACCAGTGCACACTCCACTGACAGTAGCAAAGGTGGGAGCTTTAGTGTAGAGAGGATGCTGGTAACCATGTTTTAACCTCAGTGTTGTGTAGATCTCACCTTAGCAGTATTAAAACACTGACAGGCATCTACACTTGTATTCCCACTATTCCTTCCACTGTAGAGCTGGAATGGCAGGAAATCTTAACGGGAAAAAAGAAAGATCTAGTGCAAATATAGCTTAACTCGCTACTCTGTATTCATGAATCAGTACATCTTTATTATTCATTTTGATTCAATTAGCTAATGTTTAGCACTTTGGAGAGAATGGGACTATATCAGTGCTAAAGATTTCTCTTGTTTGTCTCTTTACTTTGTTTTCACTGTGTATTGCCTCAGTTTCCCAAACTGTCCATCTTATCAGGCGAATGGAAAAATTTCGGGAATGCGGAGGATGCAGGTATTAGCTGGAGCTATATTCTGTTGCTGTGCTGGCTTTCACCCAGACAATAGAAGAGATGATATTAAATGAGATTAATAAGCAGACTTTTGAATAATAAAAATTTATTAAAGATACTGTATCAAAGCATGAATTAAGAATTTAAAGTAATACCTTTAAAACCTGGGATGTCCCCGATGCTGTTTTACAGAGACTACAAATAATTGCAATGTTACAGCAGTCACAGCCTGCTCCAGATTCCCTTTGTATAAGTAATTTGGGAAGGCCCAAACAGCAAGGGCTGTTATCCGTTAATGCTGTGTACATTCCTCTCTTCTTGCCTTGTAGGTGTTGCAAGTCCTGACAGTCCCACAGGTTTCCCATTTTCTCTGGAAGATTAGCTCCATTTCCTGTCAATGTCTTAGCTATGTTGTGTCTTCTCCCTGAGGGACTCTCCAGTGGGTTCTGTCTCTCTCCTTTCTTCATGTTCACACTTGAATCGTCTTTTTTTCCTGTTGTTTTAAAATAGCTACAGGGCCAGACTCATGAACATCCCCAGCAGTACTGGATCCTTTAAAGGTGCTGTATTCTTGATCTCCCTTTACACTTCTACCTGCTAAAATGTTTAGGAGTATATAGTCAAATAAAGCATTCCAATCCCACAGATACTTTAATATTTTTTCTAGCATTTGTATACTGTAGCTACTTTATAGAACTATAAAGAGAAAGGCAAGCCTAGGCACATGGCCTACACAAGCAGCAGTATAGACAATATGGTAAGCATGTCAAAGAAGTGAGCAAATGCAAGTTATAAGTAAAAAGATGCACAAACACTTCTCTAGATAACAATTGTTGCTAAAAAAAAGCATAACATCTTTTTACAGCCATAAGTAGAATCAGTGAGATGCAAAGCGATAGCAGTACATAATGCTAAATCAATATTTTTAGTCTACCGAAATGTCTGAATCTGATCCATTTTGATCCGTAGGGAGGAGGCTTAATGTTTTTTTTTTTAATCTGTCCAGACCCTGAATGCTAAACACTGAATGCCTTGTTGTGCTCTATTCTCATTAATTTAGCTAGGAATATTAGGAATGCTGAGATGCTTGAGTCAGAAAATGAATGCCTCCTTCTCTCCTTTAGGCCCGCCTTGCAAGGCTCGCATACAGAACAAAGTGCATACTGTTCCCTTTGAAGATTATTTCACATTCACTCATGTCCACGGCCAATCAGTCTGTCACATTAATTCACCAGTCTTGTAATAGGATTCCAGCACTATCTCTTTACCCCCACTTACAAGTACTGTGCTTCACAGGTCTTCAATATCAAGATCAGAAATTGGTGATGGCAGTAGGGAGGCAACAGGCAAATTAAAGTGTCCCTCTCTTGACTCTGAAACCTCTCTTGACTGGGAGCCTCAATGCCAGTTGTATCCTTCCACATGGCCCCATGTAGTTTTGGGGTTTTTTACCTTATTCTCCGGACTAGAACAAATGTGGATGTTGTTTTAACTCTTAATTTATTATTGTAGTTGCCTTGAATATATTAAAATTAGATCTTGTTAATTTGTATTGATGAAGTTTTAAATTTTTTAAAAAGTCTAAAGGTTTTGATGGCAACCTTAGAATTTTCATTTTAGAAAAGGACTGCAGCAAGTGATTAGCAGGGTTTGCCAGCCCATTTCAGTGTAGTCTTCAACACCTAGCATATGGCTCCTATGGTTATCTGCCCTTAGAGATGAGATTTCAGTTTGTTTTCCAGAGATGTAAGTAGAGTCACCAGTAAGTCAGTTTTATAATATAATATGGAGACAAGTCCCAAAGGGCTTTTACTGAGCATTCTAATTTGATTCTGCTATTGGTGCCATTACCAACTGGTGTAATCTGTCAGGAAGGCAAAGACGGTGCCAGTTCAGGTCTGGCATATGTGGTTCTGAGTTTAAAGAAGTATTTTGCAGACTGCTTCTCCCCCAGGTCCTCTTCAAACGTGGATCTTTCAGTTCTTCAGAAGCTTAGATGTCCCTATTTCACTACTGCCACATAAAAGAAATGCAAGAAAAATATTAAGCGTCAGAAGCCCACACTCAAATGCCACCCCATTATCCTTCCCACCTCTACGTTTTGTTTTTGCTTTAGATGTTACTTTTTCAGTTGCACTCACAATGGACATCAAGTTAGGGAACTATGTCACTTAAAAAGACTTTTCTTTCCCCTCACTCCCAATTAATCTTAAACATTGTCCCAAGTTTGTTCCAAAAGTGAACTTTTCATTTTGATTAAATACGTCGCCATTCCTTCTTTTTGATCCAGTTCTCAACACTTTAGTAAGGACTTGTGGTTTATGGCTTGACTTAGTGGTTGAGAGAGAGCTACCTCCCTTCAGCTGGTCTCCTCAGAGCTTGGGGCAGTCACCATTCTGAAAAAATGCTCCATATTTGTCTCTTCATTTTTTTGTTGAGCTATGTTGTAACAATGCTATTGAACCCAAACAGGCAGCCCTACTCGGTCAAATTCAATCCTGGGGTAAGCACTTGCAACTCTCCTTAAAGTCTCTGGGCCAAATGCATTTGTGACAAGTGTCCGCATAAGTTACACATCAGGCGTAAACTGTCCAGAAAACAGAAGTGGATGTAAACTGTAAAGAGAATCCTATTAATTGCTTTTCCTGGTATGTTGCCTTTTGCCTTGTGGGTGTATAAATTGCACTTTCTTGATTGTCAGATTGGTGTAAGGAACACTCCTTACATCCATTACTTATATACATTTTCTGATCAACTTACACCTGATGTGTACATTTCATCTCTTTTAAGTCACAGCTTTATTGGACCCAGTATTTCTATGTAACTTTCTGTATTGGATGATAGGTGATGCTTTCCAGTAGGTCTCATTGAACTGATGGATGCTTCATGACTTTGATTTGACCAATTTAGAGGTAGAGAAATGCCCTTGTTTTGTTCAGAAAAAGGGATTGATTGCATTCAAAGTGAGAAAAATCATACCAATGATTAATTTTCTCTATGAATATTAATGTTTATACAAGGTTCTGGACTGATAACCTTGTAAAATCAACGATCTCTATTTATCCACAGATCATATACAGCTCAGGCAGAAACACTGTAAACCTCTTTCCATCATCCTTCTAAAGTACACAAAGCCATTTTGCAGGGATCACCTTTAGGAGTGGGAAGGTAGCATTAGTCATCACGCACATTAATGCTTGATCTTTCTGATGAGATTGCAAAAAGGTTGTTGATTAGTGCCAAGGACCCTCTGTTGCTTTTTATAGTGGTAGTGTATGTACTGGGCTGTCCCCACCGGCTCACTTTGCAAACCAGTGAACAGTTGCCATTGCTAATGACTTTAAGCCCCCTAGTGAACTAGATTAGATTTGAACTTGTCAGCCACAGTAGAAAGCTCTGTATCCTATTATCAATCTGTAAAGTCATCCAGTTACCCTAAGAGCAGATGTTTTAAATGAAATCAGCAGAATCTGATTCTGCAATCTTCAAATATTCACGTCTCAACTAAACTAGTCAATCTGTTTAAATAAAAGTGTACATGTGTTAAATTAACCACCAGATGGAGCTCACACAACCCCAAGGAACAGAAATATATTGACATTGGCAGAGAGAACTATAAACAGTGTAGGCTTCTGTAGCTTCCTAAAAATCAGAGCAAATTTGTGATCTATTTTGCTGTTTGTAAACAAAATGAGGGCTTGGACAGACAACAAGTTGGCTCTGTACTATATATCTGTATAGCTACTTACTGTTTTTGCATACACTGCAATTATGTCAGGCCGAGGGGACAAACTTGGCCTATACAAACGTGTAAAAATAATAAAAGCTATTAGAGATTTTCTCAAGCCTGGTGATTTAGCCAGCCAAGGAAAAATTCTAAAGGGCCATCTTCCAGAACTCAGCCAGGGAAAATAGGACACAATGGGTCAAAAATTTCCTTCCCCCTACCACTTTCTACAGGCCAAATGGAAATCAGAGATTGAGGAAAAGCCCTATTAAAACATCTAAGGGAGATGGTGCACCCACTGTGGTAACTGATAGTGGCAGCAGCTTCCCAATGTCCATTCTTTAATGATTCTTGAAAGGTGGGGTTCCCATTCACACACACAGCATGTATATTTTAAATACACCTCTACCTCGATATAACGCTGTCCTTGGGAGCCAAAAAAAACTTACCGTGTTATAGGTGAAACTGCGTTATATCGAACTTGCTTTGATCCGCCGGAGTGCGCAGCCCCGCCCCCCCGGGAGCACTGCTTTACCGCATTATATCCGAATTCATGTTATATCGGGGTAGAGGTGTGTGTATATATATATATATATATATATATATAGCCTATAGGCTTTTCTGCACTCTCCTGGGTTTATGCATAGGCTGCTATCCCCCTGGTGAGGGAGAAAAGCAAGTATAGTTGTGGTGAATGGAAGGTGCACAGCTCCTTTAAACACACATTGTGCGACTGGTTTGTTTTGATTCTGTGTAGCAGACCAAGATAGTTAGCGAGGTATAGAAGGCCACAGACAATTTCTGCTGTTATTTGCTCTGCTTCAAGCTAATTTTTAGTAGTCTGTTTGTATTTTGGGTCCTGACCACACTGTATTTGACCAGATAAATACATTCCCAAAAGGAAACTTTGTTGCACAGGTTATTTAATTATTCTCACAATCAAAACGAAGCCAGGGGAATTGAAGCATTATATCTGTGAATTTTCAGATATTTTAACTGACTGATTTTTCTGTTTGTGCTAATTTTTGGTTACTCGGGAGCTTTAATGCCAAACATATAGGCCTGTGGGGGCAGTACCCACATTAACACATGCTAACAAACTGCAATTAAACACAATCCTTGTTAGAAAGGTGCTATTATTACCCAAACCACTATAGATCAGGCCCAATGCTGTTACTTGGGGCTAGTCTACAAGGCTTTGCTGATACAGCTATAACTGAATAGCTATACTGGCAGAGCCCCCTGGTGGAGTTCCAGCTTATTCCGCGAAATGGAGATCTTTTGGCTGTATACATAAATCTCCTCCCCAAATGACATAAGCTACATCGGTAAAAGGACTCGTTGGCTGCTATAGCTGCACCTACATAGGGTTTTTTTTGCCAGCATGGCTATGTCAGTGAGGGGTGGGGATTTTTTCACATAGGCATTCTGAGAAAACTTTGGAGTGTGGACCTGGTTGTGCTGCAGACTAGTGCCAGAGCTACACTACAAAGTAAATTTGTTTTGTTAACAGAACATTACAGGTGCACTCAAATGTCAGGATATGTCAGAATTAAGGCTGCCAGTGTAACCTTAACTGGCTACTTGTGTAAATGCATTCCAATTCAGTCCTGGATTGATTCATTTAAGTATGTCTACACTTAAAACGCTACAGTGTAGACACTCACTATAGTGACAGAGGGGTTTTTCCATTGTTGTAGTTAATCCACCTCCCTGAGAGGCAGTAGTTAGGTTGATGGAAGTATTAGATGGATGGATTTTTTTATACCCGAGATTAGCTATGCTAATGTAAGTTTTCAGTGCAGACCAGCTCATAATGTTTCATACAAAGTTTTCTACAATTTTACCAGCACATACATAGGAAAATAAAGCTGTACAAAACCCTATCTGAGGGAAACAAGAGGGAGTATCACCTCTCTGGAATTATTCAACTCCAGGCCCTTCCAGAGGTTTGGGGGCTCTATCTTTGGAGAGAGGGGGGAGATCATTTTGTTCTGCCCATCAGTTTTGAAATAGAGTTAACTCTGATAACCACTTCTACTTGTGGTAGGAAGGAGGAGGAAAAAAAGGAGGAAATGGAAGGTGCCTGTTGCAGTGTTGCCAACTCTTGTAATTTTATCATTTGTTCCTTAAACCACTAGCTCCCAGATTCATGTGAAAGTGAAAATCTCAAATATAAAATCTCATGAGTTTTAAGCCAATCTCATTATTTTTCAAGCCTGATTCATGATTTTTGAACGCTTGGGGTTGGCAATACTGATGTTGCAACAACTGTAGCAATGTGGCTCCATTGAAAGCACTCTGCCCTGAAGCTGAGGAGACAGGTAAGGGAGCTCAAAAGAAGTGCAGACACCCTTTGCTTCCAGTGGATTCCTACAATCCAAACAGATCTCTAGGGGTTTGGGAATTTGGGGACAGAACCTTCTCATTTCATCTGAGGGGCCTTATGTCAATTACAGAATCTCATGAATTTTCTTTATTCACCTCCTGCTGCATAATATCTACAACTAGGGTGACCAGATGTCCCGATTTTATAGGGACAGTCCCGATTTTTGGGTCTTTTTCTTATATAGGATCCTATTACCCCCCACCCCCTGTCCTGATTTTTCACACTTGCTGTCTGGTCACCCTATCTACAACTAAATTCTTATTCAGCACTTACTCAGGCAAAACTCTCATCGATGTCAATGGCTAATTAACTGGCATAAAAGCTGAGTGAAGGCACCAGGACTGGACCTAGAGATCAAAGTTCTTTCATGAACTGCAAGAACTAGCTTTTTTCTCCCACAGGAAATGCTAAAAGCAGCATTGTTTTTGTGGTTGTATCTGCATGAAGACTTCTGGTGTACTATTTTAAAAGAAATTAGCAAAGGATGAAGGCTTCTTGTTTCCCCCTTAAAGATGAGAATGAAGAAGAATTAAAATGAGTAAAGAAATCAATCCTACTGAGACAGGCCCATGTTTTTAAAGTGACCACTAATTGTGTGTATTTAAATTGATGCACTTCAGTGCTGATTATCAGAAGTGCCTCCATTGACTTCAGATAGAGTTGAGGGTGCTCAACACTTTTGAAATTCAGGCCCTTGTGACCCATTTGGGGACAAGTTGGACACTCCAAATAAATGGACAGTTGAAAACCTGTGCCATGTATGGCATTTTTCTTAAATACGCTCATGTAAAACCTCCCTAATATAGTTACAGTTCCCAATATTCATAAAGAATGCACACAAAAAAGTATTACTGCTGGGAGCAGTCTCACTGAAAGTATAATGCACAATATTGTTTTCCTACTAGTTCTTGAGAAAATATTATGAGTTATTTGTAGACAAAAATGACATGAAGAAAGACAGATTCCAGCAACATTCCCACTGAATGCTGGCACCAGTTCACTCAAGCCTATGAAAAGCAGCAACGGCTATTCCTTTCAGTGATGAATATTTTTGTCAGGATGAATCCATTCCTGAATCATGCTTTCTCTTTCTCTGTTACAAATTAAGATTTTTTTCTTTTGGGAAAAAAAAAAGTTCACAATTCATTTCAGAGTCATGGCAGTGACTCTGTAGATAAGACTGGAGAAGACATTTAATTTATAACTTCTATTTTCACACTTTTCTAACTTCTTCCTCCTCAAAATCCTGTTGCACTGAAATTTCTCAAGAATAGTTAGCAGAAAGATTACTTTTTTTGAAGTTGGAAGAAAATCAGGAAAGTAATTTACAGTCACTAAAAACAGAAAGAGCTTTTAAAAATGTGTTCCTAATTTTAAAAAATTAACTTTTAACTTAAAGCCAGCTTATTTTAAAAATTCAAAATAGCCATGTGCTTCATCCTGTGGGGCCAAATGTCTTGAAAACAACTGGGTTAGAATTCAGAAAGTTAGAAAAGTTTTGATTCTTAACCCCTGTTAGATAGGCAAGCCCCTATTTTGCAACTAACAGATATGACGCCGCTATTGCATGGATCTTCTTAACTTCCATAAGGTATTTATCCCCTCTGAGCCTCAACAGTTATGCCATCAGAGTTGTAGGGGATGAAAACCTCCCCTTCCCACTGAGTAAATGTGTGTGTGTTGGTGGGGGGGATGCTATCCATCATATATCAAGAGAACAAAAAAGGCTCCCCAGACCATATCTGAAGGGTAAATTGAATAGAGAAAGGGATTATGTACAGGTCTCTCTGACCTTATGTAGATCTGGTGGCTTTTCCCCATATCAAGAGAGTGGGTATGTATACAGAGATAGAGAGTTGTTAATCATGGGTATGAGTCAGATCCATGTGTAAGAACCATTCCTGTCAGGTCTTTAAATTAATAGCTTAGCTGCAAGGAAACCTTTAAAAACAAGTTCTTAAAAATGTGAAACTGACTGTGCAGTACCAAAACTACAGCTGGCTTAACAGCATTTGTTCTATTTAAAAGCTCATTCCAGATCATTACAAACTCCCTGTTTAGCTCTAAGTAAGTCCTGAGAGCAGAGATGTGGTTGCCAGTAAAATGTTTTTCAAAGTTGCAGCCCACACCACTGCCAGGATGTGGAAAGCAGCAGCAGGAGAACAGCGAGAAATCACTGGACATAGGAATAACAAAGCACCCGAAGATACAGGGGTGGGAGAGGCAGAGACTCAGGAGAGGCTCATTTCTCTTTGGAAAAATAATTAACTATTAGTATTTTCTAAAACATAGTCCTAGATGTATATAGCGCCTTTTATCTGCGAAGATCCCAAGCAATTTACAGAATTACATATATACAATCTAAACATGCATCGGATTCCAGTTAGTATCGGAAGTGGATACAGAGAAACTATGGCGAGAAGAATAAAACGACAAGTGTGATAAACAGAACTCTACATCAAGGATTTCTGCTCCTCCTTCACTGTCTTTCAAGTAACAATGAGATTTCCAGGGATGTGTTTTTATTTTACTGAAAGTGGTTCAACATTCTTTAGTACTATATTTGCTTTTTGAGCATCTGTCTCTTTAATGGGGTATTTTTTTAAAACACTACACTACCACTGTGGGGGAGCAGGAACATGGTAATTTTGTATTTACTGCATCCATATCATTATGTTCTCTGAAGAACATTCCACTGCCCTTAGACAGCATTATTAAATGGTCTGCACACTCTTGTTTAGCTCCCTTTCACCCACTCCGTTGTCTCATTGGCACGATTTCAATCTTTTTCTCTTGCCATCCTAATCCTCTCTATCAGGCACTCCAGGCCTTTCTCTCAACTTTCTCATGCTTTTCTCATACCTGCTTTCATGTATCACTACAACAGTGTTTCTCCCCATCTCTCCCACAGCCCAGTTAGTACTCCCTGATTTGTCCTTATTGCCTTTGATTTGTTCACAGGAACTCTTGATTCTTTTCATTCCCCCTTGACCTTTCCAACCATTCTGTGCCTCTTTGCCTGATCCTCTCTGAACTTCTCCATGATGCTCCAATTCACTCTCCTGGATCACAAAGTGAGCATTATTTCCAGTGCACATACTTGTAAGCTCAGGAATTCTGGTTCTTCCACTGCCCAAGCTGGTAAAAGCTGGGAGTGCATCAAATCATCCTCCAGCAAACTCCTCTGATTGAAAGAGAGGTGTTGGATGGTTTTAGAGAGAACTGAAGACAGCCCTCACTGAGAAGGGAAAGGTCACTACAATACAGTTTACAATGGGAAAACAGGTATTCTGAGGAATCGCTGAAAAAACATAGTATGTACACTAGAACAATTCAATTCACAGCTTAAAACCTCCTCTGCCATTGTGGCCCATCCACACTAGGTATCAAACTGTGTTTGCTGACTGTATAAAACATGGTTTTAACAGGTTCAGGCTAACACATATCAAACATGGCTCCTGACCCAAAGCAGAGGGGTCTCTGAATCACTCTTTTAGCTCTTCAGTGTATTCTGGGACAATTGGTTAGCTACTGTGTTTCATCCTCTAAATTTTCAGTCCTCTGGCCCAGTGCAATCTTTTATCTAAGCTTTGCTGTGCCACAACAGCCCACCCAGCACAAAAGTCTGTTTTATACTTAGTACACAAACTGCAATAAGAGTTTGATGCCACGGTGAGTTAGTAATCCAGGCTGACAGCTTTCCCAGCCAAGTTGAGTCACACTCACTCTCTGTTCCTTCAGGCATCTATGGGACATTTTATCCACTCCCCCTCCTTTGGGATTTTTTGCCCTCCACTTCCAACTACGCTATTCTAATTTGGTCTCTGCTCCTGTGCTGTTCCAATCTTTGCCTGGCATCCCCCACAGCATTCCAAATCTCTCAGCACACCCCAGGCCACAATACCCTTCTTTCAACTCGGCTGCACACACAAGTTCTCTCTTAGTGCCCTGGGCTGCTCTATCAGCTCCGTTGGAGTTTATATATCAAGAGGTAACTCCAATGTCTGAGAATTTGTAGGTGACCTAAACATTTTATAAAAATATTGCCATTACAATGTCTCATTGATCAGTAATTATTTTTCAAACACCATTCTACTAGCTACTTTGAAATTTCGTTTTCCAATGTACAAGTTGGCTGGTTCTCTCAGCCACCCCCTGACAACCAATCACTGACACAAAAACATTTAAACCGGCCAACCTGGTTGTTCTCTGGGCTGATATATTAAGTTTCAGATCAATGTAGCTTGGGATGGAAGTATTATAAATCTCTGGGAAAAAAAAAAAAACCAAAACCCAAATCTTTGGAATAATGGAAACACTAGCTTGCATTAATGTTAGGGGTGCTGTTCAGTGCCACTGTCATTGATTTCTGTGGGATAAAAGAAATGCAGAATTAAGTTGTTACAATACTTTTTGTATGTGAAATGCTGAAGCCCCAATGCTATAACTGGATCCATGTGCTCAGGTCTGAGAACAGGTCCAGGACCCAAGTTTTCCTTTTCCTTCAGTGTATCAGGCTCCAGCTTGATAGACATTCACATTATGTTTGTTTACAAACCTAAAACTCATTTAAAATTGAATATAAAAGCAGAAATTTGATATAGTATCTGAAAATTCTCATTTGATTAAGTAGCTATATGCAATTTTTAGGTGAACTTTATCTATTTATTTATATATTATGACATTCTGTTTTATGAGCTATAAATTAATCAGTCTTTGAAAAATGGCAAGGTTTCAAAACTTAGCCCTGACAATTATACTCCAGCTAGAGCATTGGACTGAGACTCAGGAGACCTAGATTCTATTCCCAGCTCTGCCACAGGCCTACTATGCGACCTCTGGCAAGTCACGTCCCTGCTCTGTGCCTCAGTTTCCCCATCTGTAAAATGGTGAAATGGTATTGACTTTCTTCGTGAAGTACTTTGAAATCTGCTGATGAAAAGTACTATATAAGAAGAAGGTGCTGTTATTGTTTTTTCAAATGCTCTTTGTTCACCACTGCTTATCACAGATTTCATTATTAACAATCATGCAGTTAGTATTTGTTTATACAGCTGGTGTCTAAGATTCCAGCCCAGACCCACAGTGGTACTTTCAAAGACCAAGTTGCCTCAGCTGACATGCAGTGGTTTTTTACTGCATTAAAATAAAACAGATAAGCTCTATATGTTCGGGTTTCACTAGATTCAAAGAGGTCTGTATGTGAGAAGATTCTGAAAGGGCATAAAACATCTTTGCTGCACTTATTAAGAAAGCTCAGCAGTCTCTTCACACTCAACAATCAGATACCGTTGTGATGAGTAGGTTATAAATACTGAGGCAGATACAGATAGGCAACTGAAGGGAAGCATTACTGCATCGGAAGTGCCCGTTTCAGTTCTGCTAGAATATCGAGCATGGAAAATGACTGTTCAGATGGGAATTCTGTGACTCTATATACTGTAGTCTTAATTCTCTATTTCTTCCTTTGTTCATATCATTGCAGTCTTGCATGGTTTTACTTAGCCTATCCAACCTGACCAGCATTCCTGGGGACGTGAATCTCAATAAAGATGCTAAGAATCTGAATACTCGGACAGCTAGGACTGTGCTGACTGTAGAGTCACAAAGCAAAGAATTATTCCTTGGCATCAGTTTTCATTTTTTAAATTGATTTTGATATTTGGAATGATTATGCTCCTGCATATTAATGACTACATGATCTAAAATTTCACATGAAGAAACAACACCTGCAAATACTGAAGCACTCATCAGATGGACATGAAACTAAGAACTGTTTAATAGAAGTCAGTTAAGGGGTAACATTTGTGCTTTTACTCTACAGTTTAAAAATAATGACTTGTATCATATCTACTTAGTAAAACAATAAAATTAAAAACAGAAATTGCTAGTAGGCAACAGTGAAAATGTAATAATTAAACACTTGATGCTTTTAAAAGATATATACTTAATGACCCTACAACAAAGACACCTATGATTAAAAGGGTCTTTAAACAAAAGACTTGTTTTCAACAATCATTCAATTTTTGTCTGCTATATTGTATGCCTTGCTTTGGTGTTCCCACTGCTGTCAACTTAATGCTTGTTTTACAGTATGTTTATGCTTATGTTCTTTTCAAATGCTTGGCATTATAGTGAGATCTCATATCTTTTCTCAAATTAAATTTTGCTCCACATACTCCACATGTATACAGATGAACATCCATGTGCTGCTCCAGTTGTTCGTTATTTGGGAATATCTGAAAACAGACCTGGCATATAGTCTCTCCAGCTGATAAATGAGATATCATATGCCGAACATGGTCATGTTTTCTGAAGTTTCCTTGATCACAAATGGAACAGACATACCTGGCCATGCCTTTGTGCATATCATTGTGGAGCCGCAGCTGACGTTCTCTTAAAAACTGCTTCCCACATGTCTGACAAACAAATTGTTTTTCCTTGGTATGAACAGTGTAATGTTCCCGTAAGTGACAACGCTGATAAAATCCTTTCCCACAAAGATTGCAGAAATGCTTGCGTCTGTGATCTCTTTCATTCTCTTCCATAATAGCATTCTTAAACAGATCTTGCTCTAGGCAGTTTGACATATGTTCAACAACTAGAGTTTCAGTTTCAAAACGCTGACCGCAATTAGGACATCGGAAAGGACAGGCAGAATGCTTATATAACTGTTTGTTTGGAAGACTGTTCATTTGGAAGTGACTGTCCCTGAAGTCCTCCAATATCTCTGCAAACATCATATCCCTTATTTCAGACTGTTCCTCGGGATTCTCTTCTAAGTCCATTTTTTCCTCAGCATTTCTTATACCATTCATTGTCAGATCCTGGGGTTCTCCACATGTCTGTGCATGATCCTGTAACTGTCTGCCCTTGACCAATATTTGGCCACATTTGCCACAAGCACATATATTTTCTATGTGTTTAGATAAATAATGAGCGGATAGATCTTCCTCTGTAATTGTTAGCCCACACAGTTCACAGGGAGCATTCTCCGCATCTTCCTGCACTGGGGGGACTTTCCTGTTAAGATGCCTTGCGTTTTTTAAACACTTTCTTGCATTCTCATCTATAGACAACCGGGGTTTTAGAGTTTTTCGAGAACGTCTCTTTTGATTGATCTCTTCTGCAACATAATATCTGTAAAGTGGCTCTTCCTGTTCATCATCTAATTCATCATTGTCAGTAGATTCATTACAGTCTTTATCTGTCACTTTAATAATGTTAAAATCTTTCAGTTCATCTTCCGGGTTGTCCTCTGGTTCCATCTTGATGATAATCCTTTTCCTCTCAGTGGCTCTACTTCCTTCTTCACCTGATGTCTCAGATGCAACTATACTACTTTTTCTGCTTGTTATGTTTGACACTGGAGATGAAGAGTCATCAGCTGCTTGACTGGTATCCCCTTTATAGTTCTCTGTTTGTGCAGACAGTATTTTAGAAGTAGAGTCTTTTTCACTCAAGTCAATTTTTTCAATACCATAAAACCTGGTATTTTGGTATGAATGCCTATTAGTGCATGTTAACACATGCTCATCCAGTAACTTTTCACAGCTAAAACTAAACCCACAGCTGTCACAGGTAAAGCTTCTTCCAAAGCGGCGTGAATGGGACACACGATCTTTTGTGTTAGAGAATTTGGACATGGTGCTTTTTTTGTAAACATCGAATAGTTGTTCAGGGAAACTGCCCAGCTGCAAAGCTTCTTCATCCGGCTCTTTGTTATGGGATGTGTTTACAGTTGAACTTGGTGGCTCCGTACACCACCTGTTTACTTCACTGCCATTTCTAGGAAGTGTGTCTTCATACATTTTCACACCAAATATCATTTTACTATTCTGTGTACTAGAAGCAGAAGATGAACACTTTAAATTAGAGGAGTCTGTATCTTGTATATCTTCTAAACATTCAGGCACATTATATAACTGTAGATAGTTCATCGCCACTTTAAATTGCTCAAAGTTGGTAGGGGCAGTCATAATTTTTCCTAAATACATAAACTGTAATATGAGATCAAAGCATTCGGCACTGATCTTCATGTTGCTGAGATTCAGCTGGGCTGTGGTGTGTTGGTGGTTCATAAAAAACATCCTAAAATAAGAGCTGCAGGCAGCTAGGACCGCTTTGTGTGCTTGAAAATAAATATCATCGATAGCAATGCAGCAGTCACAGAGAAAACCCCACTCTCTTTGGTTGTTTAGCTGCTGAAGGACATATGTGCTGTGGCTGGTACTTGCCATCTTGTATTCCGATTACAGTCCTGTGGGAAAAATAAAAATAAAAAATTAAGTTATAAGCACAGAAAGTAAGAGGGAGCTCATTTTAATACAGAGGACAATTGTTAAGAACTGCAATTTGGGTCCAACGTTTTTATATTCTTACTATTTTTATAATCTGTTTGGAAAGGTCTTCCTGGAGACAAATACTTACTAAAGAAAATCCAGTAAACTGGTGCCAAGAAAAATAAAAATATCCACTATTCTATTCTCCCTCTTCTGGATTTTTCAGTACCAGTTAACTAATAAACGTTACTGCCAAGCCTGTGCTGATCTCAACAATACTGCTGCTAGTAAACAAATCAGGAAGTAAATCACAAAGAAATATGGCCAAGATTTTCAAACGTGACTAAGATTTTGGGTGCCCAACTTGAGATACTTTAAAGGGCCCTGATTTTCAGAAAGTGCTGAGCATTCATCCTGTGAAAATCAGAGTCCTTTAATGTGTCTCAAGTTGGACAACTATGACATAGGCTGGTTTGGTGATGCTGCTGCATTGTCATGGAGGAAACATAGGTTTAATTACTATTCTTTCCTTCCTAGGCTATCAGGAGGCTGGGAGCACCATGGAAACAATATATGCAATCCTTAAAGAGGAGGAAATGTTCTACACTGCCCAAAAACATCCACTATGGCCATTTAAAGAGCAGCATTTACGGATCACTAACGTCAGCCGGGCCTTGGTTGGAAGTTGGATGGCTGCAGTAGGAGGGCTTATTATTATTTTTATATATATTATCACGGCGCCCAAGGGCTCCAGTCATGGACCAAGACCCCATTGTGCTAGGTGCTGCACAAACACAGAACAAAAAAGCCCCTGGAGGAACAGAGACTCCTGATGAGTGGGTCAGGGACAAGGAAGATTTCCCTCCCCAAACTGAAAGCTGAGCAAGAAGTGAATACCCTGAAATGTTACTCCGATCTGATTAGAAAAGTGACACCAATTGTAGAAGCTTCTTTTTTGTTTTTACATTACACTGAAAAGTAAAGAAGTTGTTCTGCACTAGTTAATACACTGTGACACTTTGGTGGAAACAGATTCAGTTATTTTACTTCCCAAACAGAATCTTTTACTTCATTGAAATGAAGAGGTACATTCTAAGCAACAACATTTCTAAGCATTTAGATCACTCTGGATGTTTTAGTGAACAAAAACAAAGCAAAAAGCAACAACCCCTCAAGATCGTAAATTTAAAAAAGGAATCACAAAATACATTTCATACGCCCAGTCGTACTGGAACAATTATAATGAGGGTGCTAAAAGCGGCACCACGGCAGCATCCCTACTTCCAGCACCTATGCATAGGACTCTAAATGAGGTGCATTTGACCTGAGGTTACTTTGTACATTCAGTCTCATGTGATAATATGTTGAATTACCATTTAAATCCTAAGAACAGTAACTGAAGGTTTACTAATAATTTCAGTTCAAACTACATAGTATGTGTTTAAAATATAACTTATGGGAAGATGTGGTCATAAAATGGATACTGACATTTCAGGTGTGATAAGGCATGAGGACAGCTATGAACCGCCATCTGTACCAGAGAAGTCTGTGCAGAACAGATATACATTATCAGCTGAGAACAGATATACATTATCAGCTGGCCTTATTACAACTTGAAAAGTGGCAAATTCAAATTTGTAATTAAAAAAATCCCACTTATTCTTCTATTTAAAAAGACATTTTGTAAAGTTTACTAGTTAAAAACCGCTCTGTAACAGGGTAACCCTATGGCAAAAAAAGTGGTTATGCCGTATCTGGGGCCTGATGCGTGCCCATTGAAATCAGTGAAAATACTCACATTGAGTATTCCAACAGGCATTGGAGTGAGGTAGAAAAGATGTATTCTTTTAGGTTTCTCTTTTCCTTAGGAAAGTAGGAATAAAGGATATTGCCTCTTTTGAAAGGGGAACTCTGGGAGAGAACTGTCAATAAAACCTAAAATTCTTCAGCACTTGAGCTTGGATATGCATAAGAGGACAGACTGGTAAGGCATATCTCCTGAAGCCTCTAAAGGAATTAGCCCGACAGTGGGCTGATGCTGATAACAGGTAAAATGCTCAGATACTATAATAATAGGGGGCATACAAGTACTTAGGGAACGCTTACATTAACATTTTAGTGTTACTAATAGCACCTTACTAATTCAAATCCATTCTTAAAGCACTCTTTTTCTTCCAAGCTCGACAGTAACCTGTCATATGTATTTTATGTGTCGGTGTATTTAAAAACAGCAGTGCCTGAATATTGGACCTTCAGTGCAGAAATAATTATAGGCAAAGCTGGTGGCACCACCTATTTTAAGGTTGTCTGACATTTCCATTATAAGACCCTGTTTTCTGTTGCTTATAATTTGGCCAAACTAACTATTTGGGCTGAAATTTTCCATGCCAGGGGTCTGCCTCAAGCTGATTTTAGGGGGTGTAGTGGAATATCAGCCAAAATGGTTCCATCATTTCTGACAACGAGGCTAGGGAAAAATACATCATTGTGCCCATGTTAAAAAATTCTGCTGATCTTTTCTTTGAAAAGGTTCAGCTACCCTCGTTGGAGTTGAGACTATAAATTTGGCGGGGAGATGGCAAAATGCACATCCCTGACACAAAGGCTATCTCATGAAAATCTACGCAAATCTGGCCAAATTATAATCCTTGGAAAAATCACAGTTCACACAAGCTCAATAGAGGCTTTTTTGATTTTACCAGCTAAAATCTCCAGATTCTGTCCTCACTGAGCATGCTCGAGCCTCTCACAGATCCTAGTGCTGACCAGACCATGCATGTACTATCCCCAAAGAGCAAATGAGCATGCTCTAGGGGCTCCCTAACCGTATGTCTATACTGCAATTAAATACCCGCGGCTGGCCTGTACCATGTGACTTGAGCTTGCGGGGCTCAGGCTAAGGGGCTGTTTAACTGCAGTGTAGACATTCGGGCTTGGGCTGGAGCCTGGGCTCTAGGACCCTGGGAGTGGGAGGGTCCCAGAGCTTGGGTTTCAAATGTCTACACCACAGTTAAGCAGCCCCGCAGCCGAGTCCTGCAAGCCCAAGTCAGCTGGCACAGCCATGGGTTTTTAAACTGCGGTGGAGACATACCTTAAGACTCTTCCTGTAATGGCTACACCAGGCCAGGGTGAGGCTGAGCACGGGAACCAAGCTCAGGGAGCCTGTCTCTCCAGTGCTCTCAGAGACCTCCCTGCTGGCACCCAGGCAGCCTGGAGAAAGCATGTCTGATTCAAATCCAGAGGAGACAAGAGCTGAACCAGGGAAGGGAAAGGAGATTGGGACAAGGAGGATGATGAGACTGGGAGCAGAAACTGGGACTGGCTGGACAAGGGGGCTGGGACTGGGAGCCAATGAGGACTATGGAGAATAGGGAAAGACAACAGAAAACCAGTAAGTGTGGGGGGGTGGGCACCAAGATTAGACATATAGGATTACAACCTACTACTGCTATCAGTAACTCAGTTAGCTCAAGTGGCAGAGGTCTGTGCAGTAGAAAGGTTCCAACCCTGCTGATGACCCATATGCCACATGATGGAATTTGTTATTTTCAGTTTGCTTTTTTAAAAACCTATGAAATTATACATGCCAAAAAACAAAACAACCCCTAGGTTAAAAGAACATTAAAGTTGCATAGTCAAGCACTCAAAAGTTAGGAAAGCCCAGAATTAAGATTGCCTGTGCAACCTTAGTTCAGCCCTCTTGTCTATGTGCATTGTGATACAGTCTTTAATTATATAATCTCAAACTATTTTTTCAATGGGACCCTGCCTCATTCAGTGGCCAAGATGTGGATCTGCTCTGGGAATCAAAGAGAGTTGTATACTGAAAGGAGATATACCTATCTCATAGAGCTGGAAGGGTCTTTGAAAGGTCATTGAGTCCAGTCCCCTGCCTTCACAGCAGGACCAAGTACTGGTCCCTGACAGATTTTTGGCCCAGATCCCTAAGTGGCCCCCTCAAGGATTGAACTCGCAACCCTGGGTTTAGCTTCATTAGTTGGAAAGTGCGTGTTGTAAATTAAATGAGGCAGGGAATTGCAGGAAGAAAAAGGACAATCCCATGGTTAAGGGAGTTGAATGCTGCCCTGGGAAACTGAATTCTATCTCTGCCTCTGCCATAGAGTTCCTATGCGATGCTGCTAAGCAAGTCACATCACAGGTGGTCACTAATTGTGCTATCCTCCTTTTGTGGGTGCCCAACATAATACCCAGGGGAAGTGCAGAGCCCTCACAGCTGCCACTGAACTCAGTGGGAGATGTGCTTTGAACATGTAAATGCTGTATAATGCTAAGTGCTCTGAAAAATCAGGCCCTAGTCTTTACAAACTGGATTCCCAAAATTAGTGAATATTTTAAACTCAATCTTTGTGCCTCAACACCCCTCACCTTACTGGGGTGTTGTGAAGATTAATTAATGTTTATGAAGCACTCATATGTGCGACAGAAAAAATGTGAGGGAAATTAGTAATTCTGTCTTCAGTGTGGGGTTTGACTGATGTACGGGAAATAAGGCTTAGGGCCACACATTAGAAACAAGGAGAAAACAAACATTGAATAGTGGTTCATTAAGTGAGCACTGTCCATCCTGTGCATTGAATGAGGCAGGAGTACGTGGAAAAAATAGTATGTGATCATATGTTTGAAGTCTGTATCTTAATGCACATGCACAAGGAAGAATGAATTAAGATTCACAGGCAACCTCAATTCTGGCATTTCCTAACCTTTGAGTGCTTGACATTACGCCTTAATGTTCTTATAACTTAGTTTTTTGTGTGTAATAAGTAATTAAACTGCACTGTCTGAGTTATTGTTAGGGTTAACAACCCTCCAGGATTGTCCTGGAGTCTCCAGGAACTAAATTCTTTAATTAAAGATTCTGTCATGTGATGAAACCTCCAGGAATATATCCAACCAATATGGGCAACCATAGTTATTGTAGATTACAAAATCACTTGGACGGAGAATGTCATCATCTCTGTTTGCAGTGTCAGGCACATTGTCTTCAAGAAATAATTTTCTATTTGATATTCAGTAAAAAGACACATTGAAAAGCTATTCTTTGGACTTGTGCCAGCATGGGGACAAAGCACCACCACTGCCACGAGTTCCTATAGCATTTTCAAGTTGAAGATAAAGTGAATATATAAATATATATAAAGACATTTCTAGAGTAATTTCTGATCAGGTAATTTCACTGTAATTTTAAAATTACAATCATCACAGTACTCTCATTTTACCTTTCTGCTTTTTACTTTGACACTGCCAGACACTATTCAATTCCCATTTTTCTCCCATTAGAATTTTCCCTTTTATTTTGAATTGATATTTACAGATATGATGTTATGTCAGTATCTACGGTTAATGTGGCATATATAAAAACAGAACAAGCTATAGAGCTATATCAAATATCTGCATGCTTTGGTCAAAAGCCTTCTAACTGAAAAGAGTAGGTATCCAGTATAACATGCTTTGCTATGGCATTGATTTAAAAAAGTTTTTAAACGAAAGATATAAAAAGTTCCTAAAACATTTTTTTATTTTAAAATGTAGAGACCTTGGCAAAGTTCCTGTTGAAATTTGTATCTGTTTTCTAAAAAAAAAAGTACCACAGACTTTACGATTTAGGAGCATTTGGGCCCCTAAAATTAGTAGGTGGTTTTCAGAAGCCAGCATTTTCACTGCTGAGCAGGCAAAAATGGAAATCTCACAGACTTAGCTGCTGGCAGCTTTTCTGTGGAAACCAAGATCAGAGGAGACAAAATGAAACAAATGAAAACTCTGAATTTAGTACTAATGGAAAGTGATATACCGAAAACCCAGAAGAATCAAGTTTCCCATGTATCCACAAAATAGATCGATATACCATGGGCCGTGACAATGCAAATTTTCCCACACCCCTCCGCCACCATATCTCAACCCTGACCTCAGGGATAACTTCTACAGAGAGAATATTTTAGACCAGGGGTTCTCAAACTGGGGGTAGGGACCCGTCAGGGGGTTGTGAGGTTATTACATGGAGGGTCGTGAGCCAGCCTCCACCCCAAACCCTGCTTTGCATCCAGCATTTATAATGGTGTTAAATATATAAAAATGTTTTTTTTTTAATTTATAAGGGGGGGTCGAGCTCAGAGGCTTCCTGTGTGAAAGGGGTCACCAATACAAAAGGTTGAGAACCACTGTTTTAGCCGCTATGCCCCTTGAGGGTGAAATCCACTTTGGTGTGGAAGGCCAATGCATTAGAGACATATGGGAAATCTACCTATGTGTGGGTAAACAGGCGCAAGAGCTGAGCAAGTGGTCACCACAGCCCCTTGCATGCTGTAGAGGGGCCACATGGTAGAAAAAACAAATAGAGGATGTGAAGTACCCTCTAGAGATCGACACGATAAGCTCAATTACTTGGGCTATTCCTGAGGATGGTGAATGTCACCCTCAGCCAGGGCCTGCCAACAGGAGTACTAGTTGTGATGTTTCAGAGTAGCAGCCTCGTTAGTCTGTATCCGCAAAAAGAACAGGAGTACTTGTAGCACCTTAGAGACTAACAAATTTATTAGAGCATAAGCTTTCGTGGACTACAGCCCACTTCTTCGGATGCATATGCATCTTATGCTCTAATAAATTTGTTAGTCTCTAAGGTGCCACAAGTACTCCTGTTCTGGTTGTGATGTTGTTTTCTGTGATGTGGACACCTGTTCATTAAGAGCTGTACTAAGACTATCAATTCATTGAAAATAGGCTATGAACAGCCTTTAGATCACAACTAGACTGGATCTGAACCAGTGAAAGAGATAAAAGAGTCTAAAAATCACCAAACTGCCAAGCATTTAAGCCTTCAACCCCACATCAGTATTAAGATCTCTTCTGATGATACAGCATCCCTTTCCACAAATAAGGGAAATAGCAGCTGAAATCTGACAAGAACTGAAATCTGACTCTCAGTTGATGGCTGAGAGCATCAAAGATACAGACATGTTATATATTCACAATATGAGCACAGTGCATTAAAGACATTAATGAGTTAAGGACGTAAGGTTTGATCTAAAGCCCTGAAATCTTGACTTCAAAAGGCTTTGGATCAGGCCCATAGAGAGTAAAAGCATAATGGAGCGCTGACTTCTCAGCCACAATGGATTTTTGTGGAAATTCCTAGTTACTGTTACTTAACTGATATAATTTACTCTATCCTTGCACAAATATGTTCTGTATTAGCCAATGTATTAACAACCATAAATTTATATATATATATATATATATATATATATATATATAGGAAAACAAACTAGCAGGAAAAAACCCTGACACCAAATTTAGCACAAAATATTTTTTAAAATAAGCCTTTATATTCAGAGTTCTTCTAGTACCCTGACTTATGACCTCAAGCTGCATGTACAGTAACCTACTTCAGTGGATTCTCCATCTCCTAATGTCTTCAAATCAAGCCTAGCTGCCTTTCTGGAAGTTATGCTTCAGTCAAACACAAATGATTAGACTTAACACAGGGATAGATGGGTAAAATGTAATGGCCTCTGATGTACAGAAGGACAGACTAGAACAGGGGTTTTCAAACTTCATTGCACTGCAATCCCCCTCTGACAACAAAAATTACTACACTACCCCAGGAGGGGGGACTGAAATCTGAGCCCACCTGAGCCCCGCTGTCCTGGGTCAGGAGGCCAAAGCCAAAGCCCAAGCCCAAGGGCTTCAGCCTAGGGTGACCAGATGTCCTGATTTTATAGGGAAAGTCCCAATTTTGGGGTCTTTTTCTTATATAGGCTCCTATTACCCCCCACCCCCGTCCCGATTTTTCACATTTGCTGTGTGGTCACCCTACTTCAGCCCCAAGCAGGGTAACCTGAGCCCTGCCGCCCAGGGCTGAAGCCCTTGGACTTGGGCCTGGGCCCCAGGTGGCAGGGCTCGGGCTTTAGCCCCGGGCCCCAGAAAGTCTAAGCCAGCCCTGGCAACTCCATTAAAATTGGGTTGCGACCCACATTGGGGTCCCGACCCACAGTTTGAGAACTGCTGGAAAGTGATATACAGGAAACCCAGAAGAATCAAGTTTCCTATGTATCCACAACCTCAACAACTAAGAAAGAAAGAGTCCTGGGATTCTTCTTGGGGTACAGTTCAGGAGTCCTGTTCTGGGTAGGGCTGCTAACTTTATGATTGCAGACAACCAAACACTCTTGCTCTGCCCCCGCTCACTCCATCCCCACTCCTTCTGTCGCTCACTCTCCCCCACCCTTGTTCACTCGCTCATTTTCACCAGGTTGGGGTGTGGAAGGGTGAGAGCTCGGCTGGGGGTGCAGGCTCTAGTATGGGACTGGGGATGAGGGGTCTGGGAGCGAGTTTGGGTGCAGGAGGGGGCTCAGGGCTGGGGCAGGGGGTTGAGGTGCGGGAGGGCATGTGGGCCCTGGGAGGGAGTCTGGGCTCTAGGCTGTGGCAGCATCTGATTTCTCTCTTAATGAGGACATCAACCACTAGCTTGAAAGGACTGTAACCACTCTTTGCTTTCTAGAATACTGACTCTATTTTATAGGAAACCTACCACTACTCAATTGGAAAAAACTGGACGATACAGCCAGCTGATGCATCTTGTGCTTTGTCCATCTCTGGACGTATCCTTTAGCGACAGCCAGCATTTGTCCATTTCTCTGGATAATGCTGCAGGTGCAGCATTAACTTCCATGACCACGGAACTGTGGCTAGGTTGGGATTCCATCACCAACAGCAAAGGCAGCAGACAAGGGACTGTAAACCAATACTTAGTGTCCCTGCCTCACAAGTCACTTCTATCTGCCGCCAGAGAATTTTTTTTTTCCACCTTCACCCAAGAAAATAGCTCAGACACATCCTTAAACCCCAAAGGACCTGGCCGGCTCTGTCTGGGACTGACGGCACTTAGGATTCAATTCTTTCACAGAGGGAGGAAGGGAGCAAGACACCTCTTAGTAGGGCAGGCTTCAAAATCTTTATGGGCAGGCAGGCCCATCTATACAGGCATGGCAGTGTCCAAAAGGCCTCCCGTACAGGTCAGGGCACAGCAGCACCGGGCACAGTGATTCTGAAACAGTAACGATCAGTGACTGTGGCTGATCTAGAAGTGGCCCCGGGTAAGGATTCGCCTGGGTCTCAGGCGGCCCTCGCGGAAGCCTTTAGGCCGAGGGGGGTTTGCTGCGGGTGGCGCCTTGTTGTTAGTTTATTTTCTTCCCAGGAGTGGCTGGTGTCCGCTCGCTGAATCGGGCAGGGTCCAGGCCACATGTCGCTCGGGTGCCCATGGCGGCGATCGGTGGGGACCGCTGGAAAGCCCCTGGCAGTGCTAGTCCCACCTCCCCTATACGGGGGGATCCGCCGCACTCATGTGCCACGGCACAGCCGGGCCGCAGCCCGCGCCCCCGTCACTTCCCACCTCCCGCCGATGGAGGAGCTGCTGTTGCGAGCGGGCGCCAGCCGCTTCGCGCACGCCGGATCCTCCGCACGCCTGCCGGAGCCCCGGGCCCGGGCCCTGCGCTGCCCTCCGGCCCAGCCGCGGCTGCCCTGCCCGCCGGCCGCCACGCAGCCTGCCCCGGGCGTGCAGCGGGCCCCGCGCCCCAGGCTGGAGCCGCTCCCGCCGCGCCCCCGGCCCGGCCCCGGCGCAGGGCAGTTCTCCCGCCACGCCTGGCGGGGCCCGCACCCCACTTACCCGCCGCGCGGCCAGCAGGGTCCGGGGGCTCCGCGCGGGGCCGAAGCGGCGGCCGAGGAGGTCGGAGCCACCCGCGCTGCTCCCTCTGCTGCTGCAACAAAGGACTTCCGCCCCGCCGCGCCTGCTGCTGCCGCCGCTCGGCTCCTCCGCGACCGCACGGAGCCGGACCCCTCCCCCCGCGGCGGCCAGCGGTCCCGGCCCTGCTGCTGCAGCCGCGGCCAAGGCATGGCGGGCGGCTCCTGGCTTCCCAAATGCCGCCTCCTCCCAGATCCACCCTGGCCTGCCCCCATCCTCCCCCCATCCACCCTGTCCTGCCCGCACGGGGGGTTCGCCCCCCCATCCTCCCCCCCACCACCCTGTCCTGCCCGCACGGGGGGTTCGCCCCCCCATCCTCCCCCC